>NC_057795.1:576999753-577198433 GCF_018294505.1 Triticum aestivum
GGTAGGAGTTAGTGCTGGGAAAGGGAAGTGGTGTTGGTTGGTTATTGTCCGTCATTTTGTGTATTGTCTGTCGTTTTTGTTTGAGTAGCTGACATCCTTCTCTCTACTATCTCTCTATTGTTTCTGTCTATGCTCAGTAAAGAAGAAATGTCCGAAGAAGGACCAATGCGGGTTATTACATGATTTGGATGTATGGTTAATCAATACACATAAATTTGTTAGTTTGTCCCGCTCATGGACACTATTTTATTGATCATTGACTTATGGATTTTTGTTGCATGTAGGTGCAACGTTTTTGAAAAGAAAGGTTTCAAGCATGGTTCACTTTTAACTGGCGATAATGCTCTCGAGTCATATCCTGATGTGAGATTGCTATCTTTTATATTTAACTTCTGTTTCTTTACGATTGCCCTCTCACCCCTTTTGCATTTGGATGTCAAAGCTTTGTGGGTTGTTCGTTCTGTGACTACTTCTCTTATGGATCTTAAGAGAACTCGAGGGATATCGTTTCAGTTCTACTACAAAGGAACGAAAGTAGTATGGTAGTATAAATAAATAAGGTTGTATTGTTTTCCTTTTTATCCATTTGATAATTATGATAGAATTATTGCATGAAGCTGTGTGTGCATACAATATGTAACCAAATGTGAATTATAATAGATTCAAGCCTTGCTTCTTCACTTCTTGGAAGCAAGTCTTCATCTTCTTAAGGGATTATCCGCTATAGTGCCTAGGAAATTCAGAGGACGTTTTAATGGTCTGTTAACTAAAGCGATGGTCATCCAGAAAAAATATTTGAAGTTCACAAGCCTACATGTTGTCTACATTTTTGTAGATCTCGCTATCCTTGTTTAACTCAATGGAATCAGATAATTTAATCATGTTCCCTAACAAGTCCTTGTAGATGTGCACCTTCCCCCTCTGACCATCTCCTCAGGGTCTCTCTCTAATCCTAGAGCCAGGCAACAAGAATGGTTGGTTTTAAGAACAACATGTATCTATTTATTCATTATTGATTTATTGTTTTCGGGGAATTGTTTTGCCCCTAATCATATCATTGTTACTCTGCCTGCATTAGATTATGAGTATGAAGATGATGAATTTTATGTAAATGCTAATGGTTGACTACCACATTACAATGCTAGGCCTGCTGAGTTTTGAGGACCCTTCTACTTTCCATTCCACAAGAAAAATAACACACAAATTTATCGCACAGTAGATACAGTAGCGCACAGTAGATACAATAGATATTGTTCCAACGAGTGCGTGTCCCTGGGCGTGGCGAAATCCTGCCCACGGCACTGCTTCCATGTATCACATTTTGTATTCTACTTTCTTTACCCAAATGATGCACAATCCAAGCAGATTTACCTTAGTTGTGTTTAATTTGTTTAATTGCATATTTACGTATTTATTTAGTCTTGGCCATGTATAATTTTGTGCACGATGTTGGGAATGGTACTTATTGACAACTTCCAGCAACTTTGTTTACTATGTACAATGCCGATTACATGGCACAAATGTTGATTCTCATAACACGATTTTTGGTGCACTTCTCACCTATACACCGAGAATGAAATTGGAGACAACATTTATGAGAATTGCATAATCTAATTTATGAATTATTGAGATAATTGCTTGTGTCTTCACTCTTTAAACTATGCATAGAATGATAAATTATAGCATTTCTTGGACATTTGAATCATAAGTTGATTGGCCCAGGATCTTTGCCGACGTATCGAGGACGAAGTCGGATTGCGGAAGCTCTCCGGGGCCAAAGCCCAAAGGGTTGGCTGATATCCGGAGATAGTTTCATTTCAACTGTATGTGGGTTGTTTTCCTTTCCGCGACATTATGGTTGCCCGCCAGGTGTAGTCACGTCATCTTTGTAACCGCGGCATGGCCGCCCGACTCTATGTAATGTCTATTTCTTCTTCTAATACATAAGCATGCAAACCTTCTAATACATCTTCTAATAAAAAAAAGTTGATTTATGGTATTTGGATTGCTATCAGAATGTCTTTTCTATGCATGTGATTTCTCACATCTGGTTATAATATTTGTGAAGACGTGCATTGCACGTGCAATTGGAAACGGGCCCGTGGCCCGTGCCGGGCGGCGCCGACGCCGACTCGAGCCACCTCGTCCGCGTATTCTTGGAGCTGTGGCTGGCCGATTTACATGAAATTAATTCCCTCAGTTCTGGTGGGAAATATAATACATATAATCCATGTTGTTATGCACTAGCGTGTATGTGTGAAATAGATGGATTATGGTCCCGTACCCAATAAGATGGATATGTGTGTGTGTTAGAGAGAGAGGGAGAGGGGGATAGAGAGTGAGGAAGAGGGAGGGAGAGTGTGTGTGAGAGAGAGAGAGAGAATTTGATGATAAAAAAGGTTACCAATGTCGTAATATTGAACTCTTAAAATTAATGTGGCCCCGTTGCAACGCACGGGCGTTCTTCTAGTAGGAGTAGTAGAGTAGTAGACGACTAGTTTTGAGGGCCAGCCATAGGGGCAAAAAATATATGTAGGTGGACGAGAGGCAACAAGAATGAATTGAAGGAGGAGGAGGACTGTGGGGACGACCATGGTAGTCGGATGTGGAGGACCACTTAAAACATGTGTTTACTCTTGTTTTAGTTCCCTTTTAAGTATATGTGAATTTTTTTACTTAATTTATATATAATGTGCTTCCAAAATTTTGTAGGTAAAAATGGATTCCAACTAGTTTTTTTTAATTAATCCATATAGTTTGAGATTTTTTATGTATATCACAAATATAATAGTTACACAACATGTAAAAATGTTACCATATATATACTCCCTCATTTTCGGTTTAAAACGCCCAAGCATATCCCTGAATCAACAAAAATCGACCAATGTAATCCAAATTACATATCACAATAAACATCATTATAAATATAGCATTTAAAGTTTCTAATGTTTTGTTTATATAACTCGTGCTAAATTGGTCAAATCGTTGATCTAAGGATACGTGTGGGCCTGTTAAACCGCAGAGAATGTAACCCTAACACTTATATAATATATATCATACATATTACCTTTTATTACTTATATACTTGGAAAATTTTCATGCATTTAAAAAGTATACATGTAATCCAAAATAAATAAATATGTGTGCGTTCAAGGGGAAAATTCATATAACTTAGACAAATATGATATATTTACTAGAGATAATATTTATAAGAGTATATTGCTGTTGCAAAATAAAATAAATTCCACTACAAGAATGGAAAAACTTGTACTTGTGAACATACAATTTTTTTACAAAATACATAAAAACATTTATTTACGACTGATGGAACACATGGAAAAAAATTAAAAGAACGGTTTCATGGACTTTGATGTAATTTATTTATTTAGGCAGAGTGAGTGATTTTCTAGAAAAAAAGGAAAAGAAACAAAAACAGAAAAAACGAGACAAAATAAAAGCAGCAGAAGAAGAAGACCAGGAGCTTTCTTGGGCCGGGAAGCGCGTGCTCGAGACCAACAGGAAGACAGCAAAGGCCCAATCCATTCTTCTTCCACCTAAACCGAGTTAATTACACGGAGATACCATATTTGGGGCAGCTGTAACGAATTAATATCACTATTCGATTTTTTTGCATATCAATACCACATCTGAGGCTAGTTGTTGCAAAGTGGTCTAAGTACTGTATCAATAGTGTATCTGACCGTTGGGGCCTGCCTGTCGGAGGGCTTACATGGCATATTCTTTTGCAAAAAAGACCCTTGCTTTCTATTTAATCACACATATACAAAAGAGCCGTTCCAGAAAGAAAAAATACGAAAAATTGCATACTCGCGTGCGTCGGCCGCGATTTGAACCGGCAACCTCCCGCTGCTCTGCACACGTGCCGAGCCACTGGACGACGCGGGGTCTGTTGCTGAAGTTGGATGCTGAAATTCTATATTATTTGACAGTTAAACGGGCTGCCAGGTTTTTATGAAGGCGGCTGCCAGGTTTTATTAAAAAAACAAACGGAAAAATAAAGCGCCCGCCAGGAATCAAACATGCGACGGACCGTATGCAGTTTGCGTGCGCAAAGCAGTACGCCACTGCAATGCTTGCGTCAAAATGGAGGAATACGTCTTTATACTGTTAGACACGTCCTGGCCTTTTTTTTCTTTTTTTGTATGTATTTTTTTGTTTCGTTTTTTTATCTTTTCCAAGATCTTGGGTATTCATCAGATTTTTTTTACATTTATTGTTTATATAGGTTTAGTATATGCAATATTTTTTTGCACTGAAGATTATTTTATAAATACACACTGAACATTATTGTATAATATACTATGAATTTTTTTGTTATATACATTGATTTTTTAAAATATAAGATAAACTTTTTAAAATTATATATATAAATCACTGGCTAGACTGACTTTTTCTGATATATTAAACTTCCTTAAACAACACCACCTCCTATAGCTTCATCTGAGCAGCACCACCTTAATATATATTGTTATACAAGATTGTACTTTATTTATGATTTCTATGTATATTATTTGTAATATGAGAATATAGTTTACATTTTTTTATGATTTTTTGTAAGAAAACTAGTAGTGAAAATGGGCCCAATGTCTTCCATAAGATTTAAATAGAACAAGTTATATGGAATTTATCGAACAAAGCAAAATGACGAGGGCCTGCAGATTCCTAAAAAAAATAAAGTAAATGAAAAGGGGGCAGGAGTGAGTTGATGTGTTTGCTTCAGTTACCTGGACGCAGCGTTATTTTTTCGTTTGTTTCTAAAACAGGCAAGAGCACTAGAGACCCGGAAACTTGCATTGGATGTGATGGTTTAGTCCATAAACTTGCAAAAGGTGATTAACTAGTCCACAAACTTGCAAACTATGTGATGGTTTAGTCCACAGCCAATCGAAGATGGACAATTGGCACCGAGCTGGCTGTTGCGTGGCACACCTGGTCGGACCAACTCTTTTGCGACAAACCCCTCAATGTTTCTGGAAATGACGCCCGCAGTCCCTGTCTGGCCCTCCCTTGGTTATTTAATATTGTGGCCCCTCCTCCCACCTGGTCCAAATCCCTAGATCTCTCCCATTTCCCCTTTCCCCTGTCCAAATCCCCTTTCCCCTGTCCCATGGAGAAGAAGAAGAGCGGGGGTGGCAGTGGCTTCCGATCCCATGGGGTAGGCACTGACGCCGACGGGTTCCTGGGAAGCGGCGGGCCGGGAGAACCTAGCGCCAGGGTCACTGCAGTTCTTGACTTCGGTGGCAATAAGGTAAGTACAGAAATCACTTGACTTTGAGGATATGAAAATTTCCATTTTTATAGGATGATCAAGGCCATTGGATCGCTGTAGTTCTTGACTTTGCTGAATTACTCATCATTTTTCCAGGAGTGGGCTGGTGAGTGGGATGGCAGAGCCAAGTAAGTGACTAAGGATCTAGCCATGAAGAACATGGAGTTGGAGGCCAGGATTAAAGTACTTGAAGCAGAAACTAAAAGTAATGAGAAAGAAAAGAGAGCATTTGTTAAGATGCAGAAGCAAAGAGAGCAATTTAGGGATAAGATTTTTTGTTTTGGAGCTCTTCTTTATGGTGGCCTATTTGCCATTCTGCTAGTTGTCATTGTTAGAAAGTAGGGTGTTTTTAGTGTGCTGAGAAATGTTGATGTAGTAGTGACCAAATGAAGAAATGATGAACTGAATTTGTTTTCCAGAGCACTGAAATTGTGCACATGGTGATGATGATGAAATTGTTTTTGCCTCATGAAGAAATGATGATGAAATTGTTTTTCAGAGAACTAAAAGTGTGCATTGTACCAAAATTCAGATAGTTGCGGCAAAATTCAGATAATGCAAGCAAATTTCAGTTAACTTAACGGTAAGCAAAATTCAGATCAAGCAAAATTTAGTTAACTTAACAATGCAAATTTCAGTTAAGTTAAATTCAGACCACTATATTTGGAAGGGGCCCAGGGATCTTCAGGTAGTACAGTTTGGAATATTGGCATATTTGGCAGAAAGTGAACACCTGGTACATTCTATTTTTGGATGTGTACACATGGGCACAACATGGGCAGAAAACATGCAGTACATAGGCAACATAGATAACAGCAGTTCAACAGCAGCTGCTCAAAATAGATAACACCAGTTCAACAGCATCTTCAGTTCAACATAGGTAACTTATATGCCAATATATAGATCAACATACCTAACTACTCCCTTCTTCACTTGCAGACATCTTCACTACTTCTTCACTTCTTCAGCTGTTGCAGGCGGATGGAGCGGCGCACCTTCTTCAGCTCCTTATTCACTGCCCCCTTCTTCTTCTTTTGCTCTGGCTCCTTCACCTCTTCTTCTTCTTTGACCTTCACCTCTTCTGGCAGGAGCTCGACGTCGATGGGCATGTTTCTTCCACCCTCAACGGCGACCGACGCAACGAGCACAACCTCGTCCTCATCCGTGTCGACATCATTGATGACAACAATCCTTGTCAGGTCATCGTCAGAGGCATAGTCCGCAGGGTCGACTGGAGCAGGCAACGTGAGCATGACACCGATGATGTCTGCAGGGTCGCCGTCAAGGGGGGCCGGGGCCAGAGAGGTGGTGGAGCGGTACATCCACCACCTAGCTCGCTGGTATGGATCCACGCTGAGCGTGCCCTCACGCATTGCCCAGACGAGGAAGGACAGCGGCAGCACTGTGCGGCCTCTGGGGAAGGCACGTGCCTTCTCGCCGTCCGTCAGTTGCTTGGCCAACCCGCGCGCGTGACTGACACTAAAAAAAATACACTTCCGTGATGATACGTGTTTGTCACAGTAGGTCGTGTTTTTTGTCATGCATGTACATCCATGACGATTTTATGATAGAATCAAGATAGCCATACCTGTGTTGTCGTAGAAGTGTTCCATGACATTACCAAAATTATCATCACGGAAGTGTCCACTTCCATGACGATAAATCGCGCGTCACAGAAGTGCTTTCGTCAAGGGTGACCGACACATGGCATTCACCGTAACGGAACACCGTTAAGCTATCGGGTCCGATTTTGGATCCGATAACCCGTTAACAGCCTGGACCAATGGGGATTTTCCACGTGTAAAATCATCATTGGTCGGAGGAAACACGTGTTGCCTCACCGTTGGGACAGATGTCATCCACTCACTGGACAGGAGGTGCCTATGATAGGTCAACACGTGGCATGGCCCAACAGTGGCCCATTCCGGTGAAAAAGGCCGGCCCAGTAAAAATTAGCAGGCCGGCCCATATAAGGCCTACTTGTGTCAGGTCCATTTAAGCCCACTGCCCATATGATATGTCCCAATTTGGCCCGTCAACGACCCGTTAACGATTTGACACCATTGTAGCCCATCGTCAGTTCGAGCCCGTTAACAGCCCGCTATATATTTAGGATCATTATCGGCCCGATGAGATTTTAGCCTGTTAACGGCCCATTCAATGGATGGGCCAATTTTCAGGATGTATATCTTTCAGCCTTTTAGCGACTCATTTAAATGTTGGGCTAAATTCTAGCCCGGTGTTTCTTTCAACATGTTGACGACCCATAAATCAGTTAGGCCATTTGTAGGTGGACCGGAGTTTTGGCCTTTTAGCGACCCATTTAAGTGTTGGGCTAATTTCCGGCCCGGTGTGGCTTTCAGCCTGTTGACGGCCCATAAATCAGTTGGGCCATTTGTAGTCGGACCTGAGTTTTGGCCTTTTAGTGACCCATTTAAGTGTTGGGCCAATTCCCGGCCCTGTGTGCCTTTCAACCTGTTCACGGACCATAAATGAGTTGGGCCATTTATAGTCAGACCTGAGTTTTGGCCTTTTAATGGCCCATGCCCTTCTTGGTCTAATACCAGCCCGGTTTCTCTTTCGGCCTGCTAAAGGCCCACAACACAGTTGGGCCATTTACAATACGACCTGACTTTCGGCCTCTTAGCGACCCATGCTCTTAATGGTCCAGAACAAGCCCGTTGTCTCTTTCGGCCTGCTAAAGGCCCACACCATAGTTGGGCCATATGTAGCCCAAACTTAGTAACGGCCTGTTAACGGCCCGTGAAATCAATTGGGCCCACCTGTTGCCCGCTTCGATGTCGGCCTGTTAACGACCCGGGAGGTAAGAGGGCCGACCATTAACTTTCAGCCTCGTAATGGCCCATTAACTTAATGGGCCCACTAAAGTTCGTACATGTCTTTAGGCCAAATTAGATAATTTGAGCCCATTACGACGAGCAATTATGCACAGGACCAAAACCGATCAAGCAAAGGTATGGCATACAGGGAAAAACGTTGCACATCCAGCATATATTACAGGAAATTACATCCACTGGGCAATCAAAGATTGATGCCAGTGCAAATAAATGAACAGAACCTAACAATCTACAACGTCACAATCTTCAACCTCAGCACGGATGACGCCCATAAGCATGTGGGCAAGTTCTTGCTACTTTGCTACATTATCTCTGTAAACATTGATCAGTTGTTGTGTCGCACGACTCTGTACCTCTGATTCCTCCACCATTTCCATCATTGCTTCAGCCATTAATTGGTTCACAAACATACATTTTTTCGTTGCATTCGAGACAGAGGATACTGAACAGATTCAGATGGCGATTTTGGCAGGCTTGTATTATTGATAGTCGAGAGTGTCTCGATCACTGCATCATAACATAAATTAGGAGGGGAACCAAACAGATTAATCATGAGTTATTGCCATATTAGCTGGCCTAGATTTATTGGAAAGAAACAATGGGGTTGCCTTGTTATTTTCAGAGTTTGTCTTCTTATCTTCAGCAGCCTGCACCGAATTAACACACTAGCATTGCTATCATTGGCCAAGTCAGATAATAGGAAAGCAACATTGACACAACAAATGTTTGGGCAACTAGCCTACACCAAATTAACACAATATGGGACAGCTATCATTAGCCAGGTAAGGTAATACGAAAGCAACATTGACATAATGAATGAATGGGCAAGCAGAGCAGCACTACAATTTAGTAATGTGCATGATATGAGATAGTACACTCATGCAGCTCAGTATGCAAAAATACCAGGCAGTTTTCTTTACAAAAATCAACATTGGCGCCTTTAACATTTTGCTACAACTAATTTTAGATCAGATAAAGGTTGGATTCACGCTGATTAACAAAATACATGCTGATGTACAAATATAGTGATATACAACAGGTACTTACATCTACATTGGAGCACAAAGAATTCCTGCAAGAATCTTTAGTCACAGACGATACCAGTGCAGAAATTCTTCTATCTGTTAAGCTTATTTTCTAAAAGAGAGATGGGTAAGAAACATGTAGAAAATATGATCAGCATGCTATAAAATTTCATGATGCAAGGATACGCACATACTTCTTAGAATGGAGTTGACATATTTTTGCTGGACTGGAGCGGTCTAGTTCTTTGGCCACTGGAATCTGCTTATTATCAGTAGGAGTTGGGTTTCTCTGTGCTGGAGCAGTATCTATAAAAACTGGAGTTGGTTTATTATCTCCTGGCGTTTGGATCTTTTGCAAAGGCCTTGTTTATAACCCTTCAAATTCTAACATAGTCGTCTTCCCCTTGCATGCCTTGTATAGAAGAATGGTGCTTTAATTATAAAACATGCTACAGCAGAGAGATGGAATATGCACTGAAGAATAGAAAGGCATGAAATATTGACAAGTATTCCCTCCATCCGGAAAAAATGGTTGGGTCTAGGCGTATTTCAATTCTAGATACATCCTTTTTTATCCATTTCGGCAACATGTAATCCGGACAGAGGGAGTATGGTGTAAAAGCTAGGGATACGACAGGACAACATAGTAAAAAAACACTAGTTGAATGTAAAACTGTATGCTAGCGAAATACGTACATAAAAAACTAAGGCAACATACACGTGTATGATTGGGGAACTAAGATGGCATTGCAATAGAGCACTAGAACAACGCTTCAATGTAAAAAACATTGTATGGTAGATAGATAAAGTACATACTGATCAATAACAATGCATAAGATATTCAGAAGCATGATGTCCAAATTAAGCAGATGGCATTGCGATAGAGTAGAATGATAGTACTTGAATTTGAAAACATGTTATCATGAATGGAATAGGTACTGAAAAACAGGAAGGCATGGCATATTTACATGCATGATCAGCATGCTAAGCACATGGCATTGCAACAGAGTAGATACACTCCAGGACATTATATGCATGTTGTACCCATATCACAGGCCAAGTTAGAGAAAGGACCTTGTGGGGTGAAGAGGATTCATCATCTTTCTGCAAGTCTTCTGAAGAACTGCATTTACATGTTCCATCATATTGGGTATCATTGACATCAAGTTTATTGGCCTTTACATTGCTTCGTGAGGTTCTCGTGGATATATCAGTGTGTGCAATTATATCTGACATGCATGGAAGACAACTAGTAGTTAGATTTATGTAATGAGTTCCTGTAGGAGACGACATAAATAGTAGGACTGGGGTTAACTAGCAGCAACAGGTCTCAAAAACTAAAGGGAGAGCACATATGAAAGCTACAGAATATGTATCGTTTGTACTCAAGATTAACTAGATGGCACACAAAAGTATTAAAGAACAACATAGGTAATACTAGAAGTGGTATAATACTATAATCACCAGCCTGTGGGATAGCATTGGCTGATGGATGATAACTATGGAACAATGTTAACTCCTGAACAAGACCCATAAGATATCAGCATGAATATACAGTGAAATGTGATAATCTATTTTCCATGCTTAGATGAATAACAAAGCCATAAATGTTGCACACAAGTAAGATGAGGGTACAACCTATCTGGCCGCCATCCATAGGAGTGAGCATCATGTGCTGACTTGTCGATGGCCCTGCAGTTGTTGTGGCTGCCCATGTCGAGCACGCGCATTCGATGCAGGGAACTATTGAGTGGGGACTATAGCTCCCTTCTGGTGTATGCTTCCCTTGTTGGAGCAGCTGTGGTGAGTCAGAAGACGGTGTGGCTGAATATGCAGATAACGCATAATGTTAAGAACGACACATCTCTTTGATATGAAGAAATACACTAAGAGATCAACAGCAAGGTACGAGAGTGGTCACACGTCTGTTGACTAAAGACTAAATTGGGGTAACAGGATTTTATTTTATTTTGGTACTGTCCGACCTACGCCAGATGGCTTGATGGCCGTCTTGTGCCTCCCGGCTGACACTATTTGGAATCTTCCCCGAAGAGCCAGCGACCAATGGCAAAGCAGCCTGCCTCCGCCGTCCGTGGCCCCGGCCAAAACCCCGCTCCCCGCCCCACCGCACTGCCATGGTTGCGCCGCCCCCGGGCCAATCCACAAAGACTCTCCGTCATCCAGATCCGGTGGCGGCAGTACCTTCAACCCACGCAACTCTAAGATAGCCATCTAAGCGTTGCTTTTGCGGCAAACTTGCATCCCCGCACCCTTACATTAGACACCAGCCAACCGGCAGCCTAGGAGCTTCGCCGCCTCGAGGGGTGTTCTTTCCCATTGGGAATCGATTGGCCCAGAATAAAAATTCAGACAACTGACGCCTAAATAAAGTGATTAGAGATGAGGGTGCGACCTATCTGGCGGCATGGTGAAGAAGGCAGGTCTAGCTACCGAGTCGGTGAGGCCGGCGCGGTTGTGGTGGCGACCGGCGGCAGGGAAACACCGATATCGCGACGGTCGATGGCTACGGGGAAGCAGCGCCGGGACTCTGGATGGATCCGAAGTTGGAGCCGCTCCGGCGCCGTGAACAACAGCGGTGGTGAATCGGCTCCGGTACGGTTCACGTGGTCGTCGCCGAGGCAGCTCCAGTAGCACGGAGTAAGAAGCACACAGTCTAGTGCACGATGGCAAATGGACAGCATCTCCGGCATTAGGGAGGAGGGCGGCTGTGAAATTGGTGCGGTGGGGGCGCCATGGAGGAGGGGATGAGGTTTCGCGGCTCGGGAGAAGGGAGCTTCCGGGGAGAAGGTGATTTGGCGCCCACGAGGTATGAATGGGGGGGAATTGGGAGGGGAGTGGAACCATGTCTTACGGACGCATTTGTCTGAAATGTGAGGGGTGTCGGTGTCAAAACCGGTGGATCTCGGGTAGGGGGTCCCGATTTGTGCGTCTTAGGCTGATGGTAACAAGAAGCAAGGGACACAATGTTTACCCAGGTTCGGGCCCTCTCGATGGAGGTAAAACCCTACTTCCTGCTTGATTAATATTGAAGATATGAGTAGTACAAGAGTAGATCTACCACGAGATCGTAGAGGCTAAACCCTAAGAGCTAGCCTATGATGGTATGATTGTAATTGTGATCGGCCTTCTAAGGACCATCCTCTCCGGTTTATATAGACACCGGAGAGGGCTAGGGTTTACATGGAGTCGGTTACAAGGAAGGAAATATAATATCCGGATCGCCAAGCTTGTCTTCCACGCAAAGGAGAGTCCCATCCGGACACGGGCCGGAGTCTTGTGTCTTGTATCTTCATGCTTCAATAGTCCGGACGATGTATATAGTCCGGTTGTCCGGATACCCCTAATCCAGGACTCCCTCAGTAGCCCCTGAACCAGGCTTCAATGACGATGAGTCCGGCATGCAGTCTTGTCTTCTGCATTGCAAGGCGGGTTCCTTCTCCGAATACTCCAAGGTAATTATCGAACACATAGACCGTGTCCAGATCTGCAAAATGATCTTCACATACCGCTGTAGAGAGAACGATATTTCACAAATGTACTCTGCTGACAACTTTCTATACAACATGACATGTCATCAAGGTCGGGTCGTTTTCCCACATCCAGCCTCAGCGTATATTGCGAGGCGGTTTCCTTGGCACGTCTTGTTGAAGCAAAGATCATGTCCCCTTATTACGGGATTCTCATCAATATGGGTATGGGTAATCCAACCGCATCGCTAATTGCGGCGAGTGGGAGGTGAGCGGGTTCCACCAAGCAAGTGGGGAGGCGCAAAAAGCTTTTACCATCTCTTATAAAGAGATAAGGTCTCTTCCTCTTTATCCACGCCCTCTCCTTCCGCTAACTCATTCCCCTCTGCTCGAGCCCTAACGCCCAAGCACTCTTCTTTTCCATCGAAGAGAGGTTTTCCAAAGATGTCCGGATCCGGAGCAGGAGGCAAATGGATGGCCTCTACCGTCTGGGAGAAGGATATCAAGAAGCTCCAGGAAGCCGGGTATCTGGCCAAGAGGATTGGCCACCGTCTTCCACCGGCGGGACAGGTCGTCCCCACTCCGGAGCCTTACGAGAGAGTCATGTTCCTTCCCCATTTTGTCCACGGGCTCGGGTTTCCCCTCCACCCATTTGTCCGTGGAGTCATGTATTACTATGGGATTGATTTCCATGATCTTTCCCCCAACTCTTTTGTCAATATCTCGACGTTCATCGTCGTGTGTGAGGCCTTTCTCTGGATTCCGCCTCATTTCGGCCTATGGCTGAAGATTTTCAATGTGAAGCCCAAGGTGGTGAGTGGAGAACACGCCGAGTGCGGTGGCGCCATGGTGAGCAAGATGCCCAAGGTCGTTTGGCCGAAGGGAACCTTCAACGACTCCGTCAAGGAGTGGCAGCAGCAGTGGTTTTATATCACCGAACCACGCGGCAAAAAGTGGGCTGCACCTCCTGAGTTCAGATCCGGAGCCCCACTACAGCTCACGTCCTGGCTCAAGAAGGGCCCGAACTGGACCTCGTCCGATGAGCTGTCACTGCTCCAGACGCGCGTTCGGAGTGTGGTTGACAAGGACGTCAAACTCGTCGACGTAGTCCAGGTGATACTAGTTCGCCTGGTTCTCCCTTGCCAGCGTCGAGCCTGCACTTTGTGGGAGTTTGACCCAACCGAGCACCAAACCCTTCGGGAGCTCTATGACTCGTCCCACAAGGATATCTAGAAGGTGCTCTTCAAGTCCGGCAAATCGTGGCCAGACTCCGCCAAGGACCGGGGGTATCAATTATCCCATTCTGCAAGCCCAGTAAGTTACAGCCACGCCCTGTCTATCCATGCTTCAGTTGGCATGTCATGAGGGAGACATTTTAATCTTGTTTCATCGTGACCTCAGGGATGGATTAATAAGGTGGAGCGGATGCATTGTCCGGCCCCGCTGCCGGAGGAACCGGCCGGACCTCTTCTAACGAAGATGCTGGTCCCTGCGCCTTACAAGGCGCCAAAGAAGGAGGACTCCAAGAAGGTCAAGAAGACCCGGAGTGGCCTCCGTCGCCCGTGAGGCTTCGGATGCCAAATCCGAAGACTCCAGCGATGCTCCTTCTTCTGAAGACGAAGAGGAGGAAGAAAAGGAGGACGAGCCTCACTCTGCAGGTGGGAAGAAGCGTGTGGCTTCCCCGTCCCTGGAGGCCGAATCGCCCAAGAGGGGGAGAGGTTCCCATCCAGAGGCATCCACCCCGTCTGCCGATAACGGCCCAGAGTGGGATCCCAGAGCCCAGCCCCTGGAAAAACCGTAAGTAACCGAATTCCGAATGCGCCTATGCATCCAGGGTCGTCTGGGTACAGTAGTTTTAACTGTCGCCACATCTCGTACATCCCGGCGAGATCTCCTGCCGGGCAGTCCTCATCGGAGGATTCGTTGAGCTCGGATGCTGTGGCGAGTGATACGCCTCCGGGGGCTCATTTTCCGAAGTCCAGGCGCGACACCAAGGTGTCGTCTCAAAGAGACCCAGAGCCGGATAAGGTCATGGAGGCCTCTAAGGCTCCAGGATTGGGCGAGCGGCCACCCTCCACGGAGGGAGGTTTGCCTACTCCACCGGCAACCTCTGTCTACGTAGAGCTGCCGGGCGGTCTATCGACAACGTTAAAGAACGCGTCTATCATCAATGAACATCGAACCCTCATGGGTGCGGTGGTTGGGAAGATTCAGTCTGCCAAAAGCGGGCTAAATGAGTCTTGCCTTGGCCTTATAAAGGCTTTTGAGGTATGGTTTCTAAGAAACCTTTGAGTAATCGTCATAATATGAGTAGTAGCCCCTGATACATTGTCTGGCGAAAGACAAAGAGCCGGGCAGGGGATCAACTCCTCTTTTCGTGTATACCTTTGTTATTGACGTGCACCTCTTTGTTTGAAAACAGGCGTATGTGGAGAAGATGGCCGCTCATAATGCGGAAGTGTCCGAACTGAAGCATAGCCTGGAACGGGCCGAGGAAGAACTTGGCCGTGTGAAGAAGCAATTAGAGGATAAGCAAGGTATGTTGAAACATTGTCTTGCATTAGGCACGAATGAGAAATTGTGCCTATTGAAAAGTATTTGTGTTGTATGCCCTAGGGGTGAGTGTCGAATATGAGGCACTGAAGAAAGTTGTAGGCTGATGCCAACGAGAAGGCTACCGCTGAACAGGCGCTTCGTGAAAAACACGAGGCCAGGGTTATCGCGGCTGAGTGGGAGCTCCAGGAGGCTGTCAAGAAAAGCGAGGGCTTGGAGCAGAGTCTAGTAGGGAAAGAATCTGAACTCGCCCAAGCTCTCCAAGCCGCGGAAGATGCTCGGGAAGAAGCCCGAGGTGCTGTACAGGACATTTAGGAGGCCCGGAAAGTTGCGGCTGGTAAGGCCGGTTGTATTCATGGCTATTTTTACATGATAGTGAGGAGAACTCTAAGCGACAAGCTAAATTCTTGTTTTTACAGGGGCGTTTGCGGATCTGCCTCGCAGCATATCAGATGCCGCCCAATTTTATCGGACCGAGGAGAAGAAGTCTGTGGAGAGAAACTTCTGGTCGTAGTATTTGGCGCTGAACTATCCGGTGCCTTTTATCGATCAGCTGAAGCAGCTGGTCGAACTGCACCAGGCGGCCAAACTAGCCATGAAGGACTTGGTTGTCCGGCTGTGCCCTGCAGAGCCAATTCCAAGCAGTTACTTCAGACTCTTGAAGCGGATTGTGGGCGCCTGTCCTCGGCTTGATGCTATCAAGCGATTAGTCTGTATAGAAGGAGCGCGCATGGCGTTCGCCCGTGCGAAGGTGCATTGGGGGAAGCTTGATGCGGAGAAGCTGATGACTGAGGGGCCACTGGAGGGTAAGGAGCATCGCAAGCCCGAACTGTACTATGAAGGTGTGCTGAAAGGGGCCCGCCTTGCGGCGGATAAGTGCACCAAAGACATTGTATTTCCCTCAGGGCATTCATGCCGCTCTTTGTAATATGGGATAATGGCCCTTTTATTATATATTGCCTGTTTTGTTTGAACATATATTCTTCCCGTGCGGCTGTTTATTGTTTGTAAATCCTGAGGGTTGGCTAGTCGTCGGCTTCTTCCCCCACGTAAAGAATATTGGGGTGTTCGGGATATATCTGAACACTCTTTATCCCATGGTTGGGTCCTTTTAAGGAGGTGTTGCTCACCACGAACCAGGCAATCGGACTATAGGGCTTTACTACTCTCACTTAGCCATAGGAATTCGAGTATGGTCAGCGCAGCCCCTAGTGTTCAGAAGGCCGAACTAGGGGCTCTATTGGCGCCTGATCGAAAGACCGATCCGTCGCAATCTGCATTGATGATGGTGTTATACGGAATGAATCTTTAAGGATTATACAACCTCTCGAACAGCTGACCAGCTCTCGCTGCATCATGACAGTCCGTTTTCGGCTTTCTCTACTGAGGTGCTCGTCCGGCAGAACTGGGACACAATCATAGTAGTTCTCCCAATGCTACCTTAGCCGATGGAATGGAACGTAAGGTACCAAAACATGGGAGCCGGGCAAACCCAACCAATGACCCAAGACATGATTCGGAGCTGATGCATATAGTGCTATAAGTTCGGGGTGCCGAGCGACCGAAAAGGTGGTCGGACTTTATTGCCATACTGTGAAGCCCCTGGCATAACCGGGCGTAACACAAAGCATGGCTTCCGTTTTGTGGCAAAGAGGCGTCGACGATAAACGATGGCCGGTACGTGTTATTTGAGTCTACGCATTGTAGTAGGATGATATGTCTATGCATGTGAGTGTTGGGGAACGTAGTAATTTCAAAAAAATCCTATGCACACGCAAGATCATGGTGATGCATAGCAACGAGAGGGGAGAGTGTTTTCCACGTACCCTCGTAGACCGATAGCGGAAGCGTTATAACAACGCGGTTGATGTAGTCGTACGTCTTCACGGCCCGACCGATCAAGCACCGAAACTACGGCACCTCCGAGTTCTAGCACACGTTCAGCTCGATGACGATCCCCGGACTCCGATCCAGCAAAGTGTCGGGGAAGAGTTCTGTCAGCACGACGGCGTGGTGACGATCTTGATGTTCTACCGTCGCAGGGCTTCGCCTAAGCACCGCTACAGTATTATCGAGGTGGACTATGGTGGAGGGGGGCACCGCACACGACTAAGAGATCCAAGGGATCAATTGTTCTGTCTATGGGGTGCCCCCCTCCTCCGTATATAAAGGAGTGGAGGAGGGGGTCGGCCAAGGGGGGTGGCGCGCCCAAGGGGGGGAGTCCAACTCCCACCAGGAGTAGGACTCCCCTTTTTCCTATTAGGAGTAGGAGAGGGAAGGAAGAGGAAGGAGGGAGGAAGGAAAGGGGGGCGGCTCCCCTCCCAATTCGGATTGGGCTTGGGGGGGCGCCCCCTCCCTTGCTCCTTTCCCATCCTTTCCACTAAGGCCCAATAAGGCCCATATACCTCCCGGGGGGTTCCGATAACCTCCCGGTGATCCGGTATTGTCCTAACCTCACCCGGAACCTTTCCAGTGTCCAAATATAGTCGTCCAATATATTGATCTTTATGCCTCGACCATTTCGAGACTCCTCGTCAAGTCCGTGATCATATCCGGGACTCCGAACAACCTTCGGTACATCAAAATATATAAACTCATAATGAAACTATCATCATAACGTTAAGCGTGCGGACCCTACGGGTTCGAGAACAATGTAGACATGACCGAGACACGTCTCCGGTCAATAACCAATAGAGGAACCTGGATGCTCATATTGGCTCCCACATATTCTACAAAGATCTTTATCGGTCAGACCGCATAACAACATACGTTGTTCACTTTGTCATCGGTATGTTACTTGCCCGAGATTCGATCGTCGGTATCTCAATACCTAGTTCAATCTCATTACCGGCAAGTCTCTTTACTCGTTCCGTAATACATCATCTCACAATTAACTCATTAGTTGCAATGCTTGCAAGGCTTAAGTGATGTGCATTATCGAGAGGGCCCAGAGATACCTCTCCGACAATCGGAGTGACAAATCCTAATCTCGAAATACGCCAACCCAACATGTACCTTTGGAGACACCTGTAGAGCTCCTTTATAATCACCCAGTTATGTTGTGACATTTGGTAGCACACAAAGTGTTCCTCCAGTAAACGGGAGTTGCATAATCTCATAGTCATAGGAACATGTATAAGTCATGAAAAAAGCAATAGAAATATACTAAACGATCGTGTGCTAAGCTAACGGAATGGGTCATGTCAATCACATCATTCTCCTAATGATGTGATCCCGTTAATCAAATGACAACACATGTCTATGGTTAGGAAACATAACCATCTTTGATCAACAAGCTAGTCAAGTAGAGGCATACTAGTGACACTCTGTTTGTCTATGTATTCACACATGTATTATGTTTCCGGGTAATACAATTCTAGCATGAATAATAAACATTTATCATGATATAAGGAAATAAATAATAACTTTATTATTGCCTCTAGGGCATATTTCCTTCAGTCTCCCACTTGCACTAGAGTCAATAATCTAGATTACACTGTAATGATTCTAACACCCATGGAGCCTTGGTGCTGATCATGTTTTGCTCGTGGAAGAGGCTTAGTCAACGGGTCTGCTACATTCAGATCCGTATGTATCTTGCAAATTTCTATGTCTCCCACTTGGACTAAATCCCGAATGGAATTGAAGCGTCTCTTGATGTGCTTGGTTCTTTTGTGAAATCTGGATTCCTTCGCCAAAGCAATTGCACCAGTATTGTCACAAAAGATTTTCATTGGACCCGATGCACTAGGTATGACACCTAGATCGGATATGAACTCCTTCATCCAGACTCCTTCGTTTGCTGCTTCTGAAGTAGCTATGTACTCCGCTTCACATGTAGATCCTTCCACAATGCTTTATTTAGAACTGCACCAACTGACAGCTCCACCGTTCAATGTAAACGCGTATCCAGTTTGCGATTTAGAATCGTCCGGATCAGTGTTAAAGCTTGCATCAACGTAACCATTTACAATGAGCTCTTTGTCACCTCCATAAACGAGAAACATATCCTTAGTCCTTTTTAGGTATTTCAGGATGTTCTTGACTGTTGTCCAGTGATCCACTCCTGGATTACTTTGGTACCTCCCTGCTAAACTTATAGCAAGGCACACATCAGGTCTGGTACACAGCATTGCATACATGATAGATCCTATGGCTGAAGCATAGGGAACTTCTTTCATCTTTTCTCTATCTTCTGCAGTGGTCGGGCATTGAGTCCTACTCAACTTCACACCTTGTAACACAGGCAAGAACCCTTTCTTTGCTTGATCCATTTTGAACTTCTTCAAAACTTTGTCAAGGTATGTGCTTTGCGAAAGTACAATTAAGCATTCTGATCTATCTCTATAGATCTTAATGCCCAATATGTAAGCAGCTTCACCGAGGTCTTTCATTGAAAAACTTTTATTCAAGTATCCTTTTATGCTATCTAGAAATTCTATATCATTTCCGATCAGCAATATGTCATGTACATATAGTATCAGAAATGCTACAGAGCTCCCACTCACTTTCTTGTAAATACAGGCTTCTCCAAAAGTCTGTACAAAACCAAATGCTTTGATCACACTATCAAAGCGTTTATTCCAACTCCGAGAGGCTTGCACCAATCCATAAATGGATCGCTGGAGCTTGCACACTTTGTTAGCTCCCTTTGGATCGATAAAACCTTCCGGTTGCATCATATACAATTCTTCTTCCAGAAATCCATTCAGGAATGCAGTTTTGACATCCATCTGCCATATTTCATAATCATAAAATGCGGCAATTGCTAACATGATTCGGACAGACTTAAGCATCGCTACGGGTGAGAAGGTCTCATCGTAGTCAACCCCTTGAACTTGTCGAAAACCTTTCGCGACAAGTCGAGCTTTGTAGACAGTAACATTACCGTCAGCGTCAGTCTTCTTCTTGAAGATCCATTTATTTTCAATTGCTTGCTGATCATCGGGCAAGTCAACCAAAGTCCACACTTTGTTCTCATACATGGATCCCATCTCAGATTTCATGGCCTGAAGCCATTTTGCGGAATCTGAGCTCACCATCGCTTCTTCATAGTTCGTAGGTTCATCATGGTCTAGTAACATGACTTCCAGAAAAGGATTACCGTACCACTCTGGTGTGGATCTTACTCTGGTTAATCTACGAGGTTCAGTAACAACTTGATCTGAAGTTTCATGATCATCATCATTATCTTCCTCACTAATTGGTGTAGGTGTCACAGAAACCTGTTTCTGCGATATACTACTTTCCAATAAGGGAGCAGGTATAGTTACCTCATCAGGTTCTACTTTCCTCCCACTCACTTCTTTCGAGAGAAACTCCTTCTCTAGAAAGTTTCTGAATTTAGCGACAAACGTCTTGCCTTCGGATCTGTGATAGAAGGTGTACCCAACAGTCTCCTTTGGGTATCCTATGAAGACACATTTCTCCGATTTGGGTTCGAGCTTATCAGGTTGAAGCTTTTTCACATAAGCATCGCAGCCCCAAATTTTCAGAAATGACAACTTTGGTTTCTTGCCAAACCACAGTTCATAAGGCGTCGTCTCAACGGATTTTGATGGTGCCCTATTTAACGTGAATGCGGCCGTCTCTAAAGCATAACCCCAAAATTATAGTGGTTAATATGTAAGAGACATCATAGATCGCACCATATCTAGTAAAGTACGATTACGACGTTCGGACACACCATTATGCTGTGGTGTTCCGGGTGGCGTTAGTTGCGAAACTATTCCGCATTGTTTCAAATGTAGACCAAACTCGTAACTCAAATATTTTCCTCCACGATCATATCGTAGAAACTTTATTTTTTTGTATGATGATTTTCATCTTCACTCTGAAATTCTTTGAACTTTTTAAATGTTTCAGACTTATGCTTCATTAAGTAGATATACCCATATCTGCTCAAATCATCTGTGAAGGTGAGAAAATAACGATATCCGCCACGAGCCTCAACATTCACCAGACCACATACATCTGTATGTATGATCTCCAATAAATCAGTTGCTCTCTCCATAGTACCGGAGAACGGTGTTTTAGTCATCTTGCCCATGAGGCACGGTTCGCAAGTACCAAGTGATTCATAATCAAGTGGTTCCAAAAGTCCATCAGTATGGAGTTTCTTCATGCGCTTTACACCGATATGACCTAAACGGCAGTGCCACAAATAAGTTGCACTATCATTATCAACTCTGCATCTTTTGGCTTCAACATTATGAATATGTGTATCACTACTATCGAGATTCAATAAAAATAGACCACTCTTCAAGGGTGCATGACCATAAAAGATATTAATCATATAAATAGAACAACCATTATTCTCTGATTTAAATGAATAACCGTCTCGCATCAAACAAGATCCAGATATAATGTTCATGCTCAACGCTGGCACCAAATAAAAATTATTTAGGTCTAAAACTAATCCTGAAGGTAGATGTAGAGGTAGCGTGCCGACCGCGATCACATCGACTTTGGAACCATTTCCCACGCGCATCGTCACCTCATCCTTAGCTAATCTTCGCTTAATCTGTAGTCCCTGTTTCGAGTTGCAAATATTAGCAACAGAACCAGTATCAAATACCCAGGTGCTACTGCGAGCATTAGTAAGGTACACATCAATAACATGTATATCACATATACCTTTGTTCACCTTGCCATCCTTCTTATCCGCCAAATACTTGGGGCAGTTCCGCTTCCAGTGACCAGTCTGCTTGCAGTAGAAGCACTCAGTTTCAGGCTTAGGTCCAGACTTGGGTTTCTTCTCCTGAGCAGCAACTTGTTTGCTGTTCTTCTTGAAGTTTCCCTTCTTCTTCCCTTTGCCCTTTTTCTTGAAACTAGTGGTCTTGTTAACCATCAACACATGATGCTCCTTTTTGATTTCTACCTCCGCAGCTTTTAGCATCGCGAAGAGCTCAGGAATAGTCTTTTCCATCCCTTTCATATTATAGTTCATCACAAAGCTCTTGTAGCTTGGTGGCAGTGATTGGAGAATTCTGTCAATGACGCTATCATCCAGAAGATTAACTCCCAGTTGAATCAAGTGATTATTATACCCAGACATTTTGAGTATATGCTCACTGACAGAACTGTTCTCCTCCATCTTGCAGCTGTAGAACTTATTGGAGACTTCATATCTCTCAATCCGGGCATTTTCTTGAAATATTAACTTCAACTCTTGGAACATCTCATATGCTCCATGACGTTTAAAACGTCGTTGAAGACCCGGTTCTAAGCCATAAAGCATGGCACACTGAACTATAGAGTAGTCATCAGCTTTGCTCTGCCAGACGTTCATAACATCTGGCGTTGCTCCAGTAGCAGGCCTGGCACCCAGCGGTGCTTCCAGGACGTAATTCTTCTGTGCAGCAATGAGGATAATCCTCAAGTTATGGACCCAGTCCGTGTAATTTCTACCATCATCTTTCAACTTTGCTTTCTCAAGGAACGCATTAAAATTCAACGGAACAACAGCACGGGCCATCTATCTACAATCAATGTAGACAAGCAAGATACTATCAGGTACTAAGTTCATGATAAATTTAAGTTCAATTAATCATATTACTAGAGAACTCCCACTTAGATAGACATCCCTCTAATCCTCTAAGTGATTACGTGATCCATATCAACTACACCATGTCCGATCATCACATGAGATGGAGTAGTTTCAACGGTGAACATCAATATGTTGATCATATCTACTATATGATTCACGCTCGACCTTTCGGTCTTCGTGTTCCGAGGCCATATCTATTATATGCTAGGCTCGTCAAGTTTAACCTGAGTATTCCGCGTGTGCAACTATTTTGCACCCGCTGTATTTGAACGTAGAGCCTATCACACCCGATCATCATGTGGTGTCTCAGCACGAAGAACTTTCGCAATGGTGCATACTCAGGGAGAACACTTTTACTATGATAATTTAGTGAGGGATCATCTTATAATGCTACCGTCAACCAAAGCAAGATAAGATGCATAAAAGATAAACATCACATGCAATCAATATAAGTGATATGATATGGCCATCATCATCTTGTGCTTGTGATCTAAGGGTGGGGTTCGGCCTTGCACGTAGGCGTGAGTATATCACCGGTTGGTGTCCGGATAGTTGGCTGTCATATCAAAATTTTGATAGGCATGCATGACTTGCTACTCCGACAGTTGTATGATTTCCGCTCTAAGGGCGGGATTCGGCCTTGCACGTAGGCGTGAGTATATCACCGGTGCTGGCCTAATGGTTTACCACGTGGAATCTAGTCAACGTGGTTCATCCTGTTAGCATACGGTGGGTTACCGTATGAGGGGAATGCACCGATAGCGTGGCATTTTTTGGTTATCTGAAAACAACAGTTAGAGCGGTGGGCCAATGAACTTGGCCTGTGCACCTGGCATCTGGTAGAAGGTGTTATTTGTGGATTCATACCCGCGGGGGCTTTATGTGTTATGAAGCCCCCGGACTGCTAGGTCTAGGGGTACGGCAATTGAATTGTTGTGGTTTGTGTGATAGGGGGCGATCGGCCGTACTGTTGTGTTCTGGGGGGGTCTCTTGAATAGATGCCTCCCTTCATTGTTTCCGGCACACGACCGGTCGCTTTGTTTTGAAGATCTGGCATTCTCTATTGGTATGTTGTGCCATCCTTCTAGGAGTACCGTGAATTTCACACGGTTGATCGAGTTTGTGGCTCGGGCCGAATAGGCTTGAGCTGTTCTTTGTCCGTTGACTGGACTGGGAGTTGCTGGACTTGGCACCAGCTTCCCTGACTTCACGTTTATGACCATTGCGCTGAGGCTTGAGGATGCCTCTTCGTGTGTCCTTCTTACTGTCTTGGACCGTAGTGGTGTGCAGACGTCGGGTTGTGTGCCTTTGGTTCTCCTTCTTAGGTTGAGGTAGCCAGTTGTGTCGTGTACGCCCTTTGTTAGGGCGGTCGAGTCCATACTTTTCGGTGGCCAGGATCTTGGTCCACCTATCCATTAGCAAATCTTGGTCAGCTTTAAGCTGCTCTTGCTTCCTTTGTAGGCTCCTTGCCGTGGCCATGAGCCGTTGCTTGAAGCGAACTTGTTCCACTGGATCTTCAGGCACGCCGAATTCGTCATTGCCGAGGCTTACCTCGTCTTCGGAGGGGGATGTATAGTTGTCCCTCTCCAAGTATCCCACTGTGGACTATCTGGCCTGCTTGAAGATAGGCAGATAAGGGTTGTATTCCTCTTCGGCACCATCCAGATTGCTTTCATCTCCGGGGCCGGTATTGATGTGGCGGGGCTTGGAGCGGTGCCGAAGACGCCCATGTTTTTCTTTTCCTCCCGAGGGGTTATCCTCCACTGTCTCGTCGCCGTTGGTTTCCTTTGGAGTGTCCACCATATATATATATCGTATGGAGAGGTGGTTGTCCACCGCCCTGTGGGCGGTGGCTCCTGTGTGTCTCCTGCATCGTCGTCCATACCGTCGATGTCTTCGGAGTCGAAGTCAAGCACGTCGGTTAAATCATCGATCATGGCAATGAAGTGGGTGGTGGGTGGGCAGCGAATTCCTTCGTCGCCAGCTTCCCACTCAAGCCGAACATAGTTCGGCCCAGAGCCTCCTGACAAAGAGAGAGACTTTAATGAGTTCAGCATGTCGCCAAAGGGCGAGTGCTGAAAGATGTCCGCAGCGGTAAACTCCATTACCGGATCCCAACCTAGCTTGGCTGCCTCGAGGGAATGTGGATCGGAACCAACAACCGGATACAAGTCCGGGGGCCCGGGGTTACAGGCCTCCACAGAGGTGAGACCTGTATTCGGCTCCACCACCGATGAGTATGCGGCCTGCAGGGCGGGGTCCACCCCTCCGTCCTTGGGCAACGCAACCTATTCCGGATTTAGATCCGGGGCTACTGCAGGGATGATGTCCCAAGCATTGTCCGACAGCAGGTCTAGGCCGTGCTCGTCGTGACTGTGCGGCGCTTTTGGCACATGCCCGAATCTGTCGAAGATCAAGTCTCCATGAATGTTCGTCGTGTAGTTCATGTTTCTGAACCTGATCTGGTGGCCAGGGGCGTAGCAGTCGATCTACTCCAGATGACCAAGCGAATTGGCCCGTAGTGCGAAGCCGCCGAACACAAAGATCTGTCCGGGAAGACAAGTCTCGCCCTGGACCGTGTTGTTGGCGATTGAAGACGCCATCAGGCCGCGAAGCGAAGACACAGAGGAACTCTCAATGAAAGCACCAATGTCGGTGTCAAAACCGGCGGATCTCGGGTAGGGGGTCCCGATCTGTGCATCTTAGGCTAATGGTAACAGGAAGCAAGGGACACAATGTTTACCCAGGTTCGGGCCCTCTCGATGGAGGTAAAACCCTACTTCCTCCTTGATTAATATTGAAGATATGAGTAGTACAAGAGTAGATCTACCACGAGATCATAGAGGCTAAACCCTAAGAGCTAGCCTATGATGGTATGATTGTAATTGTGATCGGCCTTCTAAGGACCATCCTCTCCGGTTTATATTGATACGGAGAGGGCTAGGGTTTACATGGAGTCGGTTACAAGGAAGGAAATATAATATCCGGATCGCCAAGCTTGTCTTCCACACAAAGGAGAGTCCCATCCTGACACGGGCTGGAGTCTTATGTCTTGTATCTTCACACTTCAATAGTCCGGACGATGTATATAGTCCGGCTGTCCGGATACCCCCTAATCCAGGACTCCCTCAAGGGGGAGTTACAGTTCAACCCCTACCTTTAGGCTTCTCGGCTTGGGTCTGTGTACTGAGGGTCGGGGATAGTAGAGTAACTTTGCTTCTCCCCAAATAGTGGGCGGGAGCTATTTCGGGCGAGGAGGGCGTGTTTTGAAATATAGTGGGCGCGAGCAATTTCGGGCGAGGAGAGCGTGTTTTGAAATAGTGGGCGTGAGCTATTTCGGGCAAGGAGAGCATGTTTTGCCGACCATGGTTTATGAATTATTCAGCACATGTCATTTCTGCCGAGGAGAAGGCACGCTTGGATGAAGTTAGGAACCTACCCTCGATATACAACGGGCCAATTGATGCGTGTCCCACATAGGATGGTAATTTCGCATCTCCCATTATTTGCTCGGGCAGATTCCACCGAGCAGAGGATGTTTAACGGTTCATTCAAATTTTGGGAGAATGAGCATCCACGTCTACCTTACCAAGTCGATTCGAATCTAATTTTGAAATATTAGCTTGCCACTTCCTTTTTAGATGGAGAGATGATGCTCGGGTGTAATGTGTTTTTACATGCTCATTGCTAGTGATTTACTATATGACAAATAGTTGACCCACTCAAAAAAGGGAATCAAACCCAAAATGAAATATCTCGATTCAATGAAATAGCTCGTTCACTAGGTCAAAATAGTGAACTAAATCCAAAATTGAACAACTCAATAGAGTAGCATGTTGTACAATATTATAGTACTCCATGAACATGTTGAAAGTCAAATTAATGAACTTGTTTGATATACGCATATATCCGTTCATGTGTGGATTGCAGACAACATGTTCTCCAATTTAAATATTTGAATGCAAGTTTATATCAAAACATGGTCTATATCAATCTTTGATGCATAAAACGCGACCGCCCCTCTCCCGGACTCCTGCTTTCTCTCTCTCTCTCTCTCTCTCTCTCTCTCTCTCTCTCTCTCTCTCTCTCTCTTGGACAATCTTCAATTTTGTCACACGCATCCGACACACAAACCTTGTTGGTCCCTCTCCCTTTCTCTCCATCTCTCTCTCTCTCTCTTTGTGTGTGTGGGGGGGTCTTTCTAGTTCGCATGCATATATACCCCATCTATAGGTCTCTCTCGCACACTATGTATGATACTCTAGTCCAAGCTAGATATCTTGGGTGCACTCATCGTACGCACACAAATTCCTTAGCCCGTTGCCCGTAACTCTCTCACGCACCACTCTGTTGTCTCGGAGCTCTTCCCCTTCTCTCTCAAACTCTCCATCTACCTGGGTCACACATACACATGCATATCTCACTCGCACTCGATAGGCCCATCTAAAACTCTATCTCTCTCCCTCGTTCTCTCTCAATCTCACATGAACGCACACACACACACACAATCTCATGCCTAGCTAGCCAAGTATGATGGTCTCTCACTCAATTGTAGGCACACGCAATCCCCCATATATGTATATGACTAGCTAATCTTAGTCTCCACCACAAACATGTGCATGGTCTATCTCGATTTCTCTCAGGGCATCTTTCTATTGCGCACGCAC
Organism: Triticum aestivum; assembly: GCF_018294505.1. NCBI lineage: Eukaryota > Viridiplantae > Streptophyta > Magnoliopsida > Poales > Poaceae > Triticum > Triticum aestivum. The sequence continues at coordinate 577,027,184 of NC_057795.1, forward strand.
CCCCCTTGATCTCCCACCCATATAGTCCCCTCATGATCTCGAGGGGATCTCTCTATCACAAACACACCCTCTCTCCCTCCCCATGCGTCCATGTTCTCCATGTGTCCCTCTCAACCTTTGTTCCTTGTTATCCAGACCTCTATTGGACATGTGCTATAGGGGTGTCTCTCTCCGTTGCAAACAATCACATACTAGCTATCTTCATGTATCTCCTCTCCTCGCTTTTCTATCTCGGAGGTGCATGCGTGATATGTTTGCATAAGAAACGAAAAAACACACTCTCTCTCTAATTTACCATTTGTTGTCACTTTCTCTTTCACACACATACTCTTTTTGCACACTTACTCATTCTCCTTCACACGCACTTGATCTCTCTCGACCTAGGCACTCTCCTCGGTCCATAGCATATAGATTTATTGAAAACTCAAACATCACAAAGTTTGACCTTGTACGTGGAGAAAAACAATTATATCTAGAACACCAAACATATACCATTAGATTCACCATGAGATGTAGTTTTGTATGATGTATCTTTGGTATTGTAGATATAAATAACATTTGCGTAAACCTGTTCAAAGTTTCCAAAGTTTGACTTCTAATTTTTTTACATGCATTGCATTATCGAGCGGATGGAATATCTATTTCCCCCTCTGAGCTATCTGACGCACCACTAGCCTTATCGGGGCTCCTCAATCTCTCTCAAACTTTATATCTCCCTGGTTCACACATACACATGTCTCGCTCGCGCTATACATATAGACCCATCCAACACTTTCCGCCCTTGTTCTCTCTCTATGTGACATGCACCCCCCCTAATTAGTACCATAATCCCTCACTCCATCATAGGCGCAAGCACTCCCCCCCCTAAGTATGATTATCTCTCACTAGCCATTAGGAACACATGTATTGTCTCCTTCCATCCATATGTCTATCTCGATATCTCTCGGGGTATCTTCTATTGTGCACACACCTTGTCAGTCGATCTCCCACCCATGTAAGCCCATCACGATCTCCAGGGGATCTCTCCATGAAAAACATACACTCTCTCCTCCCCATGTCTGCATTTTCTCCGTACGTCTCTCTCGACCTCTCTCCCTTATTTGTCAGACCCCTCTTGGCCACATGCTAGGGGTCTTGCTCTCTCAGTTGCAAACAACCACACACTATCTCCTCACCTTGCTTCCGTTGTCGAAGATGCATGTGTGATATGTTTGCATAAGACACACACGCTTTTTCTCTACTTTTATCATGTGTTGTCCATGTCTCTTTCACACACGCACAAACACTTTTTTCACTCACTCTTTCTCCCTCTCTCTCTCTCTAGTTAGGGACTCTCTCACGTCCATAAGCATATGGATGTTTTGAAAAGTCAAACCTCAGAAAAGTTTGACCAATGCGTCCCATGGTGATGTGGGCTGCCATGCTCCTTCCTAGACTCCAGGTTGGTGCATCAAAGGAAAACTCTATGGGCTCAGTGACTGGCATGAACATCCTTCCTGGAACTTGAACTCGAATCATCCAATGCTCCTCTTCAGGTAAAGTGGCGATGTAGGTCCCGGTGAAGCTTGGTAGTCTAATGTTCAGGTATTTAGTGACTTCCTTCAAGTGACGTCCGAAAGGTGTATCTTCATCCGGTTGGGTGAACTTGTTCCTTTCATCCGCCATCCTAGAGAGTACAAAAAGGGAGAGGAGTCAGAAATGAGAAGAGTGTAGTGATCTAGGGCTTAGCTTAGTGGTCGTGTCCTACAGTCAGTGTGTGCTCTGATACCATCTTGTAGCGACCAGACCTCAAACAGTCTGATCTCTGTGCATCAGTGTCATCCCTGGATCGGTAATGCTGACACGCACAGTACTTGAAGGATTTATAACAGAGTAGCAATCACACACTTATTACATCGAATGTCTCAAAAGAGAACTTATTACAATAAATATGGCTTAAGGCCATCTAAAACAATAACATCGGAAGTCTTGGAAGATAAAGTCAGTCCATCAACTCCAACGGCATCACTGAGTGAAAGATCACGACCTAAGGCACCTTACTCGTCGTCTGAAAAGTCTACAACATTAATGTTGCAGCCCGAAAACGGGTCAGCACATGGAATATGCTGGCAATGTAACACACAGAGTAATGAACAGAATAATGCTATCACTACATGCAAATATGGCTGGTGGAAACCTCTATGGTTACAGTTTTGCATAAAGCCAATTTTTCCCTACAACAAAGGAATAAATTTTATTTAACTATTAGGGTGGTTGTTAAACAGTGAGAAGGTTCCTCCAACTCAATCCAAATTAAGCATCATCATTAAACCCAATCAAATTAAATTAAGTAACATGATGAGATCCACATGATAATCCAAGAACTAGATACTCAGGATGTCCATAACCGGGGACACGGCTAACCATGATTAGTTTGTACACTCTGCAGAGGTTTGCGCACTTTTCCCCACAAGACTCGAATACATCCATGGTCAGAGAATCGAGACACAGTCTTTTTGAAACAATAACTCTTTACTCTGGGTGGACAGTTACACCTACTTTCCCCTACATCTGCTAGCCCACCACTGAAAGAGGTCTTGCAACGTACTCAACTATGCTAGAGCCCATAATAGCTTGTCGTTGCACACGGAAGTTTCTAGAATGAATAATCTTATGATCCCTTTGAGCCTGGGTGGCGGTCCATAGGAGAATCACACGGAACCCCGAGGTTTCCAAAAATACAGGCAACACTGGGTTCCCCAGGTGCCTCAATCCACCCAGATGTGTATTTAAGTAGCCACTTGAAGTAAACCATTAAGTAACAACACTCACATCGGTCATTGATACACTCACCCAATCCACGTCTACAAGCATAGCATAGTAATATAAGCAACGTAGAAGTAACTCCCAAAGGTTTAATAATAAACAGGTAATAGGTACTACCTCATCTACTTCCCAAAACCCACATGTTAAATCAGATCCTAACCATGCAATTGTTTGAGGATTGATCTAATGCAATAAAACTGGGTAGTAAAGAGGTATGATCAAAGTGTTACTTGCCTTGTTGATGATCCGTGAAACCTAGAGACTCATAGTAGCACACTTCGCACTCCGGGTACTCTATCGCAAACAAACAAGCATACAATAAGCACTCAACTAGAAGCACAGGTAAAACTCAAATAAGAGATCTAACCAGAAAGTTCAACTTAAGAACTCCGGTTTGCAAAAAGAATCAAATCAAACGAAGCAACGAAACTCAAACTGCGGAAGAAATAAGCTTCATTTACTAATCTGGACGTAAGTCAAATTTTACAGTAGCAAAAACTTGTTTAAGTTGGTTAAACAGAAAGAGGGCTTCGAGACAAAACTCTAGGCGCTTGAATCGCCTGATTCCGACAAACGAGCAAAAATAAAAACTAAAACTAAGATTCGGCCAGAAATCGTGATCGAAAATAATCGCGAAAAAAAACCCTGGAAAAAGAAAACTGATGAACAGGCAAACAAACGGACGTTCGCTGTCTGCGGCTAATGAGTGAACAGTGTTCGTTAAAACAAATAAACGAGCGGATGCTTGCTAAATAAACTAAACCGACCTAAAAAACCTAGGGTTTTCTAAAAAAACGAACGGTTTTTCTCAAAAAAATGAGGAGCGGCGGCGGCGGGTACCTCCGGCGAGGTCCGGCGGGGCAGCGGGGCTCCGACGGGGTGGGGCGATGGTGGCGGGGGGGGGGCGTTGGCGTCTCGGCGGGGCTGGCGGCAGCGGCGTGGGGGCATTGGCGGCTCGGCGGGGCTGGCAGCGGCGGGAGGCGCTGGCGGCGGCAGGAGGCACTGGCGGCAGCGACATCGTCGGCGGGAGGCGCTGGCGGCAGCGGCGTCAGCGGCGAGAGAGCTGGCGGCGGCGGCGGGGCTGGCGGCTCGGGGTGGGGCGGAAGTGGCAGCGGGGGTGGCGCACTTATAGGGGGTCGGGGGGCGTCCAACTTGGGGGAGGGGGCACCCCCAAGCGGTGGCGGCGGCGGCAGCTCGGACTCCGGTGGGAGTCCGGCTCAGCCACGCTCGGGCTAGGCGGCGGCGTAGGTGGGCCGGCTGGGCCTTCGGCCCAGTTCGGTCCGCGGGGAATTTTTTTTAAATAATTCCGCCAAAAGTTAAATATATCCTAGAAAAATAAATAAATAACTAAAAATGCCAAAACAAATTTTCGCCGTCTAAATAAAATATTTAGAACAAGATGAACATTTTCTTGGCCTAAAAAATGCAATTTTTAAAACGTGCAATTTTCCTAATTCAAATAAAATTGCAATAAAGCTCCCAAATAAAACACTTACTTGATTTTAATATTTTTTCTCTATTATTTCATTTATTTTGGGAAAGTCATTTTATTCCATCTCTTTTATTTTGCAAATGAAACATATACGGAGAGAAAAAATATTTAAAACCAAACGATCCTCTTTTCAAAATTTGAGAAACTCAAATATGAAAATAACGAAATCTCCAACTCTCTCTATGGGTCCTTGAGTTGCGTAGTATTTCGAGGATCAAGCCAAAATGCAATAAAATATGATATGCAATGATGATCTAATGTATAACATGCCAAATGGAAAATTTGGGATGTTACAAGTTACTACAGAACCTTGTAGGTTTTCCAGAGTATAGTCTGCACCAGAGTGGTATAGTAGTCCTATTCTTGAAGTCATTTTACTAGACCATGATGAATCTACGAACTATGAGAAAGCGGTGATGAGCCCAGATTCCAAAAAATGGCTTGAGGCCATGAAATCTAAGATGGGATCCATGTATGAGAACAAAGTGTGGACTTTGGTGGACTTGCCCGATGGTTGGAAGCCATATTAAATAAATAGATCTTTAAGAGGAAGACGGACACTGATAGTAGTGTTACTATCTACAAAGCTCGACTTGTCGCAAAAGGTTTTTGACAAGTTGTGTTGACTACAATGAGATTTTCTCAACTGTAGTGATGCTTAAATTCTAAATTATCCTTAGTGAGGACAGCCTTCAAGGGGGTACAATAGTGATCTAAGAGTATATCACTGAACAGCCTTCAAAATTATCCTTAGTGAGGACTAAGGAAATATTTCTCGATTATGGAGGTGATAAAAGAGCTCGTCGTAAAGAGTTACGTCGATGCAAGCTTTTACACCGATCTAGATGACTCTTAGTATCAATCTGGGTACATATTGAAAGTGGGAGCAATTAGCAAGAGTAGCTCCGTGTAGAGTATTGTAGACATAGAACATTTGCAAAATACATACGGCTCTGAATGTGACAGACCCATTGACTAAACTTCTCTCACGCGCAAAACATGATCACACCTTGGTACTCTTTGGGTGTTAATCACATAGCAATGTGAACTAGATTATTGACTCTAGTAAACCCTTTGGGTGTTGGTCACATGACAATGTGAACTATGGGTGTTAATCACATACAGATGTGAATATTGGCGTTAAATCACATGGTGATATGAACTAGATTATTGACTCTAGTGCAAGTGGTAGACTGAAGGAAATATGCCCTAGAGGCAATAATAAAGTTATTATTTATTTCCTTAATTCATGATAAATGTTTATTATTCATGCTAGAATTGTATTAACCGGAAGCTTAGTACATGTGTGAACACATAGACAAAACCTATAGTCCCTAGTATGCCTCTACTTGACTAGCTCGTTAATCAAAGATGGTTATGTTTCCTAACCATAGACATGTGTTGTCATTTGATGAACGGGATCACATCATTAGGAGAATGATGTGATGGGCATGACCCATCCGTTAGCTTAGCATTATGATCATGTCAGTTTCATTGCTACTGCTTTCTTCATGACTTATACAAGTTCCTCAGACTATGAGATTATGCAACTCCCGAATACCAGAGGAACACTTTGTGTGCTACCAAACGTCACAACAGAAATGGGTTATTATATAGGTTCTCTATAGGTGTCTCTGAAGGTGTTTGTTGGGTTGGCATAGATCGAGATTTGGATTTGTCACTCTGTGTTTCGGAGAGGTATCTCTGGGCCCTCTCGGTAATACTCATCACTATAAGCCTCGCAAGCATTGTGACTAATGAGTTAGTTGCAGGATGAAGTATTACGGAAGGAGTAAAGAGACTTGCTGGTAACGAGATTGAACTAGGTATTGAGATACCGACGATCGAATCTCGGGCAAGTAACATACCGATGACAAAGGGAACAACGTATGTTGTTATGCATTTTGACCGATAAAGATTTTCATAGAATATGTAGGAACCAATATGAGCATCCAGGTTCCGCTATTGGTTATTGACCGGAGACGTGTCTCGGTCATGTCTACATAGTTCTCGAACCCGTAGGGTCCGCACGCTTAACGTTCGATGACGATTGGTATTATGAGTTTATGTGATATGATGTACCGAAGATTGTTCGGAGTCCCGGATGTGATCACGGACATGACGAGGAGTCTTGAAATGGTCGAGACATAAAGATTGATATATTGGACAGCTATATTCGGAAACCGGAAGTGTTCTGGAGAAGTTTCGGAAAAATCTGGAGTACCGGAGGGTTACCGGAACCCCTCGGGGGATTAATGGGCCTTAGTGGGCCTTAGTGGAGAATGGAGAGGGCCGGCCAGAGGTGGTGCACGCCCCCCCTTTCCTAGTCTGAATTGGGACAAGGGAAGGGGGGCGACCCCCTCTCCTTCCTTCTCTTCTCTCCTCTTTCCCTCTTCTCCTTCTTGGACTAGGAAAGGTGGGAGACCTACTCCTACTGGGAGTAGGAGTCCTCCCCCTTGGCACATCCCTTGTTGTCCACTGTCCTGCTCCTCCCCTCCTTTATATATGGGGAAGGGGGGCACCCCAAACACACAAGTTGACAATTGTTTTAGCCGTGTGCGATGCTCGGCCCCCTCCACATTTACACACTTCGGCCATATCATCATAGTGCTTAGGCGAAGCACTGCGCCGGTAAATTCATCATCACCGTCACCACGCCGTCGTGCTGAAGAAACTCTCCCTCGACCTCAGCTGGATCTAGAGTTCCGTGGGACGTCACCGAGCTGAACATGTGCAGATCGTGGAGGTGCCGTAACTTCGGTGCTAGGATCAGTCGGATCATGAAGACGTACGTCTATGAGGGTACGTAGACAACACTCTCCCCTCTTGTTTCTATGCATCACCTAGAGATAGATCTTGCATGATCGTAGGGAATTTTTTGAAATTACCGCATTCCCCAACAGCACCAGTGAAGGAGATAGACGTGATGTGGATCCCGGAAGTTGGACTCCAGGTCAGTGGTCGCGACAGGGCGGCGGCCGCACGGGACTCATGATGGCTTGGCTCCGAGCGTGGCGGTGCCGCAGCCTGGTGAAGTGGCGGCCGTCGGTGGTGAAGAAGCTGTGGTGTGTGGTGGGTAGCTCCGGATTAGCGCTCGGGTGACAGTCCTGCGGGGCTCGTGGACACCCCCGCCATCCTCCAGCATCGACCCTCTTCTCCTCCGCGGTCGGCATCTAGATGACGAGAGGGCGCGGCGGCAGCTGGGCGTCATAGGATGATGCTTCCTACGCCTCCTCCATGTCTCCCCCGACGGTGAGGAGGAGCGCCCGTATAAACAGGGCGGCGCCACGGTGGCGTGCCATGTTCGCCGGTGGCGCGGGCGGGGTCGTCGGAGGGGAAGGGGGTAGGGGCAAAGTGGGGCGTGGGATGGTGGGAGCAATGGATTGGGATCCGGTGACTGGATGTGGGAAAGTCACTGGTGAACAGTACGGTAAGTGGCCCCCTCTCCACACCGCCCGATTCAGAACCAATGGTGTTGGGGATATTCAGAACCAACGGTTGTTACTCGCCTTGGCTTTTGACGTTAAGTCGCCACGGCATATGTTGTTTAAACTCTGTGCAGGATTTGCAGAACTAGGACTTATGTAAATGCTTAAGTTCAAGCTCATCATTAAAATTGATGCTTCAAAATGATTATCCGTTCTCGATTTTCTCAAAGGCTGTAAGCCGTCAGGTTACAAAAATTCCGGCTTACAATGGAGGCGTATTAAATCGCCATCGGCCAAGAGCCACTGGGTATTTAAACTCCAGATTTACTTGTCAACAGATATAGTATTCAAAGTCGCTTTGGCGCAATGGCTATTATTTTATCAATGGATATGGTTTATTCTACAATGGAAGGAATAGTCCCGAGTCGCTGCAGGCTTATGACCCGATACTTGGGGGCTAAATTATTAAGATTGAGATTATATCAAATATGCAAGTCCCATGTCACTGCCAGCATGCACCATGGCACTTGGGGGCTAATGCAAAGTCATTTTTTGGCTCACTTTATTGAAGATCCGACTCATCACATTGTAAAGAGCCGGCCTTTGGGGGCTACCAAGTCCAGCGCTTCCGATTTTCTTCAAATGGACGACACCTCTGAGTCGGAGATAGCCCTTGATTCTCTGGGCTCCTTTTTCAACTATCTTATTGACACTGATTATCATCAGGATGATACGGGAACGAGTCAGGCGGTTGAAGAAGAGGTAACTATTATTTCCTCCGACTCCAAGCCTTTGCCAAGACAAAAAATCCGACGAGTAAACAGGAAAGTAAGATTTTTACACCCTTTAGCTCATTTGGATCCTCACTTTATTTTGAAGCAATAGCAGCATGAGAGCCGGTGATAGACCCGGACCAGCAAGGATGCGGAACAATCCTCCGGCTTACCAAACACACCAAGGAAGCGTCGAAATGAGGTCACCCCCAACTTAAACTCTTTTATCCTTTGGCGGGTCTTACTCGTCAATCACTCAACTCTTCTGACTCAAATTATCAGGATACATCTCATTCCTCCACCAGCGATTCAATTCAATCTAACCTGCCGGCTTTCAAGACCGCTCCTGGGTAATGGCGATTTACTTATCATTTACTCCTTATGATCCTTTTATGTTTATACTGACTTCATGACTCATGCAGTGGAAAAGCCAAGCCCAGCAAGAGGGCAAAGATGAACAAGCCAGTTGAAGATCCAAAGGTCAATGAGCCGGAGCAGCAGACCCCAGCGCCTGAAATCTCCGTCCCTCAATCATCTGAGACGGTTCTTGATGACCCTCCAGTAACTTCTGACCCTCCTATGGAGTGAGCCAGTGATGGCCCGTTAAATCCTGAAGTCTCAAGTCCAATGAAGAAGGTTGATGCTCATGATGAAGACTTGGTAATCACTGACACCGGCTCTAAAGAACCGGGAAGGCCCACTGTACTAGCCAAGCACTCTGCCAAGGAGGAGCACATTGAACAACGTAAAGTCAGATTTGATGTTGCTGACTACTCCCAATTGAGTATTGGCGAAGTTTTTTCTGGTTTTCATAGCTAAGTACACAGCAGCCGTGAGCTTGAAGTGGACATGATGAAGCAGATGCACCAAAAATTTGAGGTATAAGCTCCCCCATTCTTTAAGTTATGCCTATCCTGCCAGCCCCCAAATTTACTGCTTATGATGAATTTGAATATGTTGTAAACCTGGTCACCATGATCGTCCAGTTGAAGCAAATCAGAAGCGTTGGACTATTCCACGACAAATGGGCAGATCTGCGTGAACAATCCCGCATCTACAGTTTTTGGTCTACATTGTCCCTTCTACAGTGTTTTGATCTACAGTGCGGTCTGCAGTACTTTCTGCTACAATATTTAAATCTAGACTGCCCCCCTTGCATCCAACGGCTGTCGGCCCGCCAGTTACGGCGTGACTGGCAGTGGGCAAGTCACTGGATCCCTGTCCGGGAGCAATGAGTAGGGCGTGCAGAGTGGGTAGTTTCCTTTGGGGAGTGGGGGCGCATCGGGAGATGTGGGTCGGGACGCACATTGCTAGTTGCAATATTGTTTCGTTAAGAGTGTTTCGTTAATGCGCTTTGCAACCAATAGATTAGTAATCAGACGGCTAATATGTCTAGTTGGATCTGCCTTCTCATCTTTTTATCTCTACTCTAATGGAGCAGTTGGTGAATAGTCCGCCGGTTATTTTTTGCTGGTTTTATTTCGTCTCTCTTTCCACCTTTGTCTGGTTTTTTTTCGTCCCTCCTCCCACCTCCCCATCGATGCTGGTTTCTTATTCACCGGCTTATTTACCCCTCAGCTCTTTCCTTGTAAATCAACACTTTCCAAATGTACACGCAATCACGGATCCAACTTTACTAACTTATCCAAATCAACCGATACCTCCCATTATTGCAAATTTCTTTAGGAAACAAATAATATATTTTAAGGAAACAAATAAAAGATTTTAAAGAAGCATCATACTTTACTAACAATCTCTAAAAAACAAATCTAAATTAATTAACCTTACCTTAAATCACTTAATCACTTTAATTAGAAAACATTTTCTTTCCTAATTGCACCCCGCTTAGTGTGCACATAATAATCCGAAGTAATTAGAGTCACATGATTGAATCCAATTATTTAGAGCCACATGATTGAATCCATTTATTAACAATAATCCTCACCAAAAGTGCATTTAGCAATTTTAGAGGGCGTACCAAAACTCTGCCATCCACTCGCCCGCGTTTGTTTAGGTACAGGAAGAAATGGCATAATATATGAAAACAACACGACCGGGGCGGCAGCGCAATTTTCGGGGATAGGGGATTGGAGGAGAAGGATTGGCCTAGCAGCATGATCGGGGTGCTTCCCCGCGGCCGTGGTCGTCCTCGCGATGCCACCTACCCGAAATCAACGCTGCTCCCTGTCGTCAGCCGAGGCAACACTGCCTGCCCTCCTACCCACGGTCCGCTACCGCGTGGGACTACGGTGGGAGGAGTAGCGATGGGGACGAGGTCCTTCATGCGTTCCGGGATGGAGGCCATGATTTCGTCAAGGTCGTTGCTGCCTCCTGCACTCAGGGTGTGTCGCCGAGATCGAGGTGAGCATGAGGAGTTGTGGCCACCGCCATGGTCACCCCGTCGCAGGGGATGGAGCATGACGTCGGCCTACAGCTTGTGGAGATCATTGTTGCTCTTCAGGTCGCGTGGTAACCGGATCTTGCCGATGTGTCCCTCCCCGATGGCCTCCTCTTCGCCCGGTTGGCCGGCATGGATCTCGCCACTTCTGCCCTCAACTTCTCTGCCTCGAGCTCGACGGCAGATGGGCTATGCTCTGGTAGTGATTGCAGGGATGGCGTAGGACGAAGTTTGCAACGATGGTAGGAGTTAGTGCTGGGAAAGGGAAGTGGTGTTGGTTGGTTATTGTCCGTCATTTTGTGTATTGTCTGTCGTTTTTGTTTGAGTAGCTGACATCCTTCTCTCTACTATCTCTCTATTGTTTCTGTCTATGCTCAGTAAAGAAGAAATGTCCGAAGAAGGACCAATGCGGGTTATTACATGATTTGGATGTATGGTTAATCAATACACATAAATTTGTTAGTTTGTCCCGCTCATGGACACTATTTTATTGATCATTGACTTATGGATTTTTGTTGCATGTAGGTGCAACGTTTTTGAAAAGAAAGGTTTCAAGCATGGTTCACTTTTAACTGGCGATAATGCTCTCGAGTCATATCCTGATGTGAGATTGCTATCTTTTATATTTAACTTCTGTTTCTTTACGATTGCCCTCTCACCCCTTTTGCATTTGGATGTCAAAGCTTTGTGGGTTGTTCGTTCTGTGACTACTTCTCTTATGGATCTTAAGAGAACTCGAGGGATATCGTTTCAGTTCTACTACAAAGGAACGAAAGTAGTATGGTAGTATAAATAAATAAGGTTGTATTGTTTTCCTTTTTATCCATTTGATAATTATGATAGAATTATTGCATGAAGCTGTGTGTGCATACAATATGTAACCAAATGTGAATTATAATAGATTCAAGCCTTGCTTCTTCACTTCTTGGAAGCAAGTCTTCATCTTCTTAAGGGATTATCCGCTATAGTGCCTAGGAAATTCAGAGGACGTTTTAATGGTCTGTTAACTAAAGCGATGGTCATCCAGAAAAAATATTTGAAGTTCAAAAGCCTACATGTTGTCTACATTTTTGTAGATCTCGCTATCCTTGTTTAACTCAATGGAATCAGATAATTTAATCGTGTTTCCTAACAAGTCCTTGTAGATGTGCACCTTCCCCCTCTGACCATCTCCTCAGGGTCTCTCTCTAATCCTAGAGCCAGGCAACAAGAATGGTTGGTTTTAAGAACAACATGTATCTATTTATTCATTATTGATTTATTGTTTTCGGGGAATTGTTTTGCCCCTAATCATATCATTTTTACTCTACCTGCATTAGATTATGAGTATGAAGATGATGAATTTTATGTAAATGCTAATGGTTGACTACCACATTACAATGCTAGGCCTGCTGAGTTTTGAGGACCCTTCTACTTTTCATTCCACAAGAAAAATAACACACAAATTTATCGCACAGTAGATACAGTAGCGCACAGTAGATACAATAGATATTGTTCCAACGAGTGCATGTCCCTGGGCGTGGCGAAATCCTGCCCACGGCACTGCTTCCATGTATCACATTTTGTATTCTACTTTCTTTACCCAAATGATGCACAATCCAAGCAGATTTACCTTAGTTGTGTTTAATTTGTTTAATTGCATATTTACGTATTTATTTAGTCTTGGCCATGTATAATTTTGTGCACGATGTTGGGAATGGTACTTATTGACAACTTCCAGCAACTTTGTTTACTATGTACAATGCCGATTACATGGCACAAATGTTGATTCTCATAACACGATTTTTGGTGCACTTCTCACCTATACACCGAGAATGAAATTGGAGACAACATTTATGAGAATTGCATAATCTAATTTACGAATTATTGAGATAATTGCTTGTGTCTTCACTCTTTAAACTATGCATAGAATGATAAATTATAGCATTTCTTGGACATTTGAATCATAAGTTGATTGGCCCAGGATCTTTGCCAACGTATCGAGGACGAAGTCGGATTGCGGAAGCTCTCCGGGGCCAAAGCCCAAAGGGTTGGCTGATATCCGGAGATAGTTTCATTTCAACTGTATGTGGGTTGTTTTCCTTTCCGCGACATTATGGTTGCCCGCCAGGTGTAGTCACGTCATCTTTGTAACCGCGGCATGGCCGCCCGACTCTATGTAATGTCTATTTCTTCTTCTAATACATAAGCATGCAAACCTTCTAATACATCTTCTAATAAAAAAAGTTGATTTATGGTATTTGGATTGCTATCAGAATGTCTTTTCTATGCATGTGATTTCTCACATCTGGTTATAATATTTGTGAAGACGTGCATTGCACGTGCAATTGGAAACGGGCCCGTGGCCCGCGCCGGGCGGCGCCGACGCCGACTCGAGCCACCTCGTCCGCGTATTCTTGGAGCTGTGGCTGGCCGATTTACATGAAATTAATTCCCTCAGTTCTGGTGGCAAATATAATACACATAATCCATGTTGTTATGCACTAGCGTGTATGTGTGAAATAGATGGATTATGGTCCCGTACCCAATAAGATGGATATGTGTGTGTGTTAGAGAGAGAGGGAGAGGGGGATAGAGAGTGAGGAAGAGGGAGGGAGAGTGTGTGTGTGAGAGAGAGAGAGAGAATTTGATGATAAAAAAGGTCACCAATGTCGTAATATTGAACTCTTAAAATTAATGTGGCCCCGTTGCAACGCACGGGCGTTCTTCTAGTAGGAGTAGTAGAGTAGTAGATGACTAGTTTTGAGGGCCAGCCATAGGGGCAAAAAATATATGTAGGTGGACGAGAGGCAACAAGAATGAATTGAAGGAGGAGGAGGACTGTGGGCACGACCATGGTAGTCGGATGTGGAGGACCACTTAAAACATGTGTTTACTCTTGTTTTAGTTCCCTTTTAAGTATATGTGAATTTTTTTACTTAATTTATATATAATGTGCTTCCAAAATTTTGTAGGTAAAAATGGATTCCAACTAGTTTTTTTTAATTAATCCATATAGTTTGAGATTTTTTATGTATATCACAAATATAATAGTTACACAACATGTAAAAATGTTACCATATATATACTCCCTCATTTTCGGTTTAAAACGCCCAAGCATATCCCTGAATCAACAAAAATCGACCAATGTAATCCAAATTACATATCACAATAAACATCATTATAAAATATAGCATTTAAAGTTTCTAATGTTTTGTTTATATAACTCGTGCTAAATTGGTCAAATCGTTGATCTAAGGATACGTGTGGGCCTGTTAAACCGCAGAGAATGTAACCCTAACACTTATATAATATATATCATACATATTACCTTTTATTACTTATATACTTGGAAAATTTTCATGCATTTAAAAAGTATACATGTAATCCAAAATAAATAAATATGTGTGCGTTCAAGGGGAAAATTCATATAACTTAGACAAATATGATATATTTACTAGAGATAATATTTATAAGAGTATATTGCTGTTGCAAAATAAAATAAATTTCCACTACAAGAATGGAAAAACTTGTACTTGTGAACATACAATTTTTTTACAAAATACATAAAAACATTTATTTACGACTGATGGAACACATGGAAAAAAATTAAAAGAACGGTTTCATGGACTTTGATGTAATTTATTTATTTAGGCAGAATGAGTGATTTTCTAGAAAAAAAGGAAAAGAAACAAAAACAGAAAAAACGAAACAAAAATAAAAGCAGCAGAAGAAGAAGACCAGGAGCTTTCTTGGGCCGGGAAGCGCGTGCTCGAGACCAACAGGAAGACAGCAAAGGCCCAATCCATTCTTCTTCCACCTAAACCGAGTTAATTACACGGAGATACCATATTTGGGGCAGCTGTAACGAATTAATATCACTATTCGATTTTTTTGCATATCAATACCACATCTGAGGCTAGTTGTTGCAAAGTGGTCTAAGTACTGTATCAATAGTGTATCTGACCGTTGGGGCCTGCCTGTCGGAGGGCTTACATGGCATATTCTTTTGCAAAAAAGACCCTTGCTTTCTATTTAATCACACATATACAAAAGAGCCGTTCCAGAAAGAAAAAATACGAAAAATTGCATACTCGCGTGCGTCGGCCGCGATTTGAACCGGCAACCTCCCGCTGCTCTGCACACGTGCCGAGCCACTGGACGACGCGGGGTCTGTTGCTGAAGTTGGATGCTGAAATTCTATATTATTTGACAGTTAAACGGGCTGCCAGGTTTTTATGAAGGCGGCTGCCAGGTTTTATTAAAAAAACAAACGGAAAAATAAAGCGCCCGCCAGGAATCAAACATGCGACGGACCGTATGCAGTTTGCGTGCGCAAAGCAGTACGCCACTGCAATGCTTGCGTCAAAATGGAGGAATACGTCTTTATACTGTTAGACACGTCCTGGCCTTTTTTTTCTTTTTTTGTATGTATTTTTTTGTTTCGTTTTTTTATCTTTTCCAAGATCTTGGGTATTCATCAGATTTTTTTTACATTTATTGTTTATATAGGTTTAGTATATGCAATATTTTTTTGCACTGAAGATTATTTTATAAATACACACTGAACATTATTGTATAATATACTATGAATTTTTTTGTTATATACATTGATTTTTTAAAATATAAGATAAACTTTTTAAAATTATATATATAAATCACTGGCTAGACTGACTTTTTCTGATATATTAAACTTCCTTAAACAACACCACCTCCTATAGCTTCATCTGAGCAGCACCACCTTAATATATATTGTTATACAAGATTGTACTTTATTTATGATTTCTATGTATATTATTTGTAATATGAGAATATAGTTTACATTTTTTTATGATTTTTTGTAAGAAAACTAGTAGTGAAAATGGGCCCAATGTCTTCCATAAGATTTAAATAGAACAAGTTATATGGAATTTATCGAACAAAGCAAAATGACGAGGGCCTGCAGATTCCTAAAAAAAATAAAGTAAATGAAAAGGGGGCAGGAGTGAGTTGATGTGTTTGCTTCAGTTACCTGGACGCAGCGTTATTTTTTCGTTTGTTTCTAAAACAGGCAAGAGCACTAGAGACCCGGAAACTTGCATTGGATGTGATGGTTTAGTCCATAAACTTGCAAAAGGTGATTAACTAGTCCACAAACTTGCAAACTATGTGATGGTTTAGTCCACAGCCAATCGAAGATGGACAATTGGCACCGAGCTGGCTGTTGCGTGGCACACCTGGTCGGACCAACTCTTTTGCGACAAACCCCTCAATGTTTCTGGAAATGACGCCCGCAGTCCCTGTCTGGCCCTCCCTTGGTTATTTAATATTGTGGCCCCTCCTCCCACCTGGTCCAAATCCCTAGATCTCTCCCATTTCCCCTTTCCCCTGTCCAAATCCCCTTTCCCCTGTCCCATGGAGAAGAAGAAGAGCGGGGGTGGCAGTGGCTTCCGATCCCATGGGGTAGGCACTGACGCCGACGGGTTCCTGGGAAGCGGCGGGCCGGGAGAACCTAGCGCCAGGGTCACTGCAGTTCTTGACTTCGGTGGCAATAAGGTAAGTACAGAAATCACTTGACTTTGAGGATATGAAAATTTCCATTTTTATAGGATGATCAAGGCCATTGGATCGCTGTAGTTCTTGACTTTGCTGAATTACTCATCATTTTTCCAGGAGTGGGCTGGTGAGTGGGATGGCAGAGCCAAGTAAGTGACTAAGGATCTAGCCATGAAGAACATGGAGTTGGAGGCCAGGATTAAAGTACTTGAAGCAGAAACTAAAAGTAATGAGAAAGAAAAGAGAGCATTTGTTAAGATGCAGAAGCAAAGAGAGCAATTTAGGGATAAGATTTTTTGTTTTGGAGCTCTTCTTTATGGTGGCCTATTTGCCATTCTGCTAGTTGTCATTGTTAGAAAGTAGGGTGTTTTTAGTGTGCTGAGAAATGTTGATGTAGTAGTGACCAAATGAAGAAATGATGAACTGAATTTGTTTTCCAGAGCACTGAAATTGTGCACATGGTGATGATGATGAAATTGTTTTTGCCTCATGAAGAAATGATGATGAAATTGTTTTTCAGAGAACTAAAAGTGTGCATTGTACCAAAATTCAGATAGTTGCGGCAAAATTCAGATAATGCAAGCAAATTTCAGTTAACTTAACGGTAAGCAAAATTCAGATCAAGCAAAATTTAGTTAACTTAACAATGCAAATTTCAGTTAAGTTAAATTCAGACCACTATATTTGGAAGGGGCCCAGGGATCTTCAGGTAGTACAGTTTGGAATATTGGCATATTTGGCAGAAAGTGAACACCTGGTACATTCTATTTTTGGATGTGTACACATGGGCACAACATGGGCAGAAAACATGCAGTACATAGGCAACATAGATAACAGCAGTTCAACAGCAGCTGCTCAAAATAGATAACACCAGTTCAACAGCATCTTCAGTTCAACATAGGTAACTTATATGCCAATATATAGATCAACATACCTAACTACTCCCTTCTTCACTTGCAGACATCTTCACTACTTCTTCACTTCTTCAGCTGTTGCAGGCGGATGGAGCGGCGCACCTTCTTCAGCTCCTTATTCACTGCCCCCTTCTTCTTCTTTTGCTCTGGCTCCTTCACCTCTTCTTCTTCTTTGACCTTCACCTCTTCTGGCAGGAGCTCGACGTCGATGGGCATGTTTCTTCCACCCTCAACGGCGACCGACGCAACGAGCACAACCTCGTCCTCATCCGTGTCGACATCATTGATGACAACAATCCTTGTCAGGTCATCGTCAGAGGCGTAGTCCGCAGGGTCGACTGGAGCAGGCAACGTGAGCATGACACCGATGATGTCTGCAGGGTCGCCGTCAAGGGGGGCCGGGGCCAGAGAGGTGGTGGAGCGGTACATCCACCACCTAGCTCGCTGGTATGGATCCACGCTGAGCGTGCCCTCACGCATTGCCCAGACGAGGAAGGACAGCGGCAGCACTATGCGGCCTCTGGGGAAGGCACGTGCCTTCTCGCCGTCCGTCAGTTGCTTGGCCAACCCGCGCGCGTGACTGACACTAAAAAAATACACTTCCGTGATGATACGTGTTTGTCACAGTAGGTCGTGTTTTTTGTCATGCATGTACATCCATGACGATTTTATGATAGAATCAAGATAGCCATACCTGTGTTGTCGTAGAAGTGTTCCATGACATTACCAAAATTATCATCACGGAAGTGTCCACTTCCATGACGATAAATCGCGCGTCACAGAAGTGCTTTCGTCAAGGGTGACCGACACATGGCATTCACCGTAACGGAACACCGTTAAGCTATCGGGTCCGATTTTGGATCCGATAACCCGTTAACAGCCTGGACCAATGGGGATTTTCCATGTGTAAAATCATCATTGGTCGGAGGAAACACGTGTTGCCTCACCGTTGGGACAGATGTCATCCACTCACTGGACAGGAGGTGCCTATGATAGGTCAACACGTGGCATGGCCCAACAGTGGCCCATTCCGGTGAAAAAGGCCGGCCCAGTAAAAATTAGCAGGCCGGCCCATATAAGGCCTACTTGTGTCAGGTCCATTTAAGCCCACTGCCCATATGATATGTCCCAATTTGGCCCGTCAACGACCCGTTAACGATTTGACACCATTGTAGCCCATCGTCAGTTCGAGCCCGTTAACAGCCCGCTATATATTTAGGATCATTATCGGCCCGATGAGATTTTAGCCTGTTAACGGCCCATTCAATGGATGGGCCAATTTTCAGGATGTATATCTTTCGGCCTTTTAGCGACTCACTTAAATGTTGGGCTAAATTCTAGCCCGGTGTTTCGTTCAACATGTTGACGACCCATAAATCAGTTAGGCCATTTGTAGTCGGACCGGAGTTTTGGCCTTTTAGCGACCCATTTAAGTGTTGGGCTAATTTCCGGCCCGGTGTGGCTTTCAGCCTGTTGACGGCCCATAAATCAGTTGGGCCATTTGTAGTCGGACCTGAGTTTTGGCCTTTTAGCGACCCATTTAAGTGTTGGGCCAATTCCCGGCCCTGTTTGCCTTTCAGCCTGTTCACGGACCACAAATGAGTTGGGCCATTTGTAGTCAGACCTGAGTTTTGGCCTTTTAATGGCCCATGCCCTTCTTGGTCTAATACCAGCCCGGTTTCTCTTTCGGCCTGCTAAAGGCCCACAACACAGTTGGGCCATTTACAATACGACCTGACTTTCGGCCTCTTAGCGGCCCATGCTCTTAATGGTCCAGAACAAGCCCGTTGTCTCTTTCGGCCTGCTAAAGGCCCACACCATAGTTGGGCCATATGTAGCCCAAACTAAGTAATGGCCTGTTAACGGCCCGTGAAATCAATTGGGCCCACCTGTTGCCCGCTTCGATGTCGGCATGTTAATGACCCGGGAGGTAAGAGGGCTGACCATTAACTTTCAGCCTCGTAACGGCCCATTAACTTAATGGGCCCACTAAAGTTCGTACATGTCTTTAGGCCAAATTAGATAATTTGAGCCCATTACGACGAGCAATTATGCACAGGACCAAAATCGATCAAGCAAAGGTATGGCATACAGGGAAAAACGTTGCACATCCAGCATATATTACAGGAAATTACATCCACTGGGCAATCAAAGATTGATGCCAGTGCAAATAAATGAACAGAACCTAACAATCTACAACGTCACAATCTGCAACCTCAACACGGATGACGCCCATAAGCATGTGGGCAAGTTCTTGCTACTTTGCTACATTGTCTCTGTAAACATTGATCAGTTGTTGTGTCGCACGACTCTGTACCTCTGATTCCTCCACCATTTCCATCATTGCTTCAGCCATTAATTGGTTCACAAACATACATTTTTCCGTTGCATTCGAGACAGAGGATACTGAACAGATTCAGATGGCGATTTTGGCAGGCTTGTATTATTGATAGTCGAGAGTGTCTCGACCACTGCATCATAACATAAATTAGGAGGGGAACCAAACAGATTAATCATGAGTTATTGCCATATTAGCTGGCCTAGATTTATTGGAAAGAAACAATGGGGTTGCCTTGTTATTTTCAGAGTTTGTCTTCTTATCTTCAGCAGCCTGCACCAAATTAACACACTAGCATTGCTATCATTGGCCAAGTCAGATAATAGGAAAGCAACATTGACACAACGAACGTTTGGGCAACTAGCCTACACCAAATTAACACAATATGGCACAGCTATCATTAGCCAGGTAAGGTAATACGAAAGCAACATTGACATAATGAATGAATGGGCAACCAGAGCAGCACTACAATTTAGTAATGTGCATGATATGAGATAGTACACTCATGCAGCTCAGTATGCAAAAATACCAGGCAGTTTTCTTTACAAAAATCAACATTGGCGCCTTTAACATTTTGCTACAACTAATTTTAGATCAGATAAAGGTTGGATTCACGCTGATTAACAAAATACATGCTGATGTACAAATATAGTGATATACAACAGGTACTTACATCTACATTGGAGCACAGAGAATTCCTGCAAGAATCTTTCCTCACAGGCGATACCAGTGCAGAAATTCTTCTATCTGTTAAGCTTATTTTCTAAAAGAGAGATGGGTAAGAAACATGTAGAAAATATGATCAGCATGCTATAAAATTTCATGATGCAAGGATATGCACATACTTCTTAGAATGGAGTTGACATATTTTTGCTGGACTGGAGCGGTCTAGTTCTTTGGCCACTGGAATCTGCTTATTATCAGTAGGAGTTGGGTTTCTCTGTGCTGGAGCAGTATCTATAAAAACTGGAGTTGGTTTATTATCTCCTGGCGTTTGGATCTTTTGCAAAGGCCTTGTTTATAACCCTTCAAATTCTAACATAGTCGTCTTCCCCTTGCATGCCTTGTATAGAAGAATGGTGCTTTAATTATAAAACATGCTACAGCAGAGAGATGGAATATGCACTGAAGAATAGAAAGGCATGAAATATTGACAAGTATTCCCTCCATCCGGAAAAAATGGTTGGGTCTAGGCGTATTTCAATTCTAGATACATCCTTTTTTATCCATTTCGGCAACATGTAATCCGGACAGAGGGAGTATGGTGTAAAAGCTAGGGATACGACAGGACAACATAGTAAAAAAACACTAGTTGAATGTAAAACTGTATGCTAGCGAAATACGTACATAAAAAACTAAGGCAACATACACGTGTATGATTGGGGAACTAAGATGGCATTGCAATAGAGCACTAGAACAACGCTTCAATGTAAAAAACATTGTATGGTAGATAGATAAAGTACATACTGATCAATAACAATGCATAAGATATTCAGAAGCATGATGTCCAAATTAAGCAGATGGCATTGCGATAGAGTAGAATGATAGTACTTGAATTTGAAAACATGTTATCATGAATGGAATAGGTACTGAAAAACAGGAAGGCATGGCATATTTACATGCATGATCAGCATGCTAAGCACATGGCATTGCAACAGAGTAGATACACTCCAGGACATTATATGCATGTTGTTCCCATATCACAGGCCAAGTTAGAGAAAGGACCTTGTGGGGTGAAGAGGATTCATCATCTTTCTGCAAGTCTTCTGAAGAACTGCATTTACATGTTCCATCATATTGGGTATCATTGACATCAAGTTTATTGGCCTTTACATTGCTTCGTGAGGTTCTCGTGGATATATCAGTGTGTGCAATTATATCTGACATGCATGGAAGACAACTAGTAGTTAGATTTATGTAATGAGTGCCTGTAGGAGACGACATAAATAGTAGGACTGGGGTTAACTAGCAGCAACAGGTCTCAAAAACTAAAGGGAGAGCACATATGAAAGCTACAGAATATGTATCGTTTGTACTCAAGATTAACTAGATGGCACACAAAAGTATTAAAGAACAACATAGGTAATACTAGAAGTGGTATAATACTATAATCACCAGCCTGTGGGATAGCATTGGCTGATGGATGATAACTATGGAACAATGTTAACTCCTGAACAAGACCCATAAGATATCAGCATGAATATACAGTGAAATGTGATAATCTATTTTCCATGCTTAGATGAATAACAAAGCCATAAATGTTGCACACAAGTAAGATGAGGGTACAACCTATCTGGCCGCCATCCATAGGAGTGAGCATCATGTGCTGACTTGTCGATGGCCCTGCAGTTGTTGTGGCTGCCCATGTCGAGCACGCGCATTCGATGCAGGGAACTATTGAGTGGGGACTATAGCTCCCTTCTGGTGTATGCTTCCCTTGTTGGAGCAGCTGTGGTGAGTCAGAAGACGGTGTGGCTGAATATGCAGATAACGCATAATGTTAAGAACGACACATCTCTTTGATATGAAGAAATACACTAAGAGATCAACAGCAAGGTACGAGAGTGGTCACACGTCTGTTGACTAAAGACTAAATTGGGGTAACAGGATTTTATTTTATTTTGGTACTGTCCGACCTACGCCAGATGGCTTGATGGCCGTCTTGTGCCTCCCGGCTGACACTATTTGGAATCTTCCCCGAAGAGCTAGCGACCAATGGCAGAGCAGCCTGCCTCCGCCGTCCGTGGCCCCGGCCAAAACCCCGCTCCCCGCCCCAC
Source organism: Triticum aestivum (assembly GCF_018294505.1). Lineage (NCBI taxonomy): Eukaryota > Viridiplantae > Streptophyta > Magnoliopsida > Poales > Poaceae > Triticum > Triticum aestivum. Next base: position 577,049,623 of record NC_057795.1, read on the forward strand.
CGCACTGCCATGGTTGCGCCGCCCCCGGGCCAATCCACAAAGACTCTCCGTCATCCAGATCCGGTGGCGGCAGTACCTTCAACCCACGCAACTCTAAGATAGCCATCTAAGCGTTGCTTTTGCGGCAAACTTGCGTCCCCGCACCCTTACATTAGACACCAGCCAACCGGCAGCCTAGGAGCTTCGCCGGGCATCCCATTGGGAATCGATTGGCCCAGAATAAAAATTCAGACAACTGACGCCTAAATAAAGTGATTAGAGATGAGGGTGCGACCTATCTGGCGGCATGGTGAAGAAGGCAGGTCTAGCTACCGAGTCGGTGAGGCCGGCGCGGTTGTGGTGGCGACCGGCGGCAGGGAAACACCGATATCGCGACGGTCGATGGCTACGGGGAAGCAGCGCCGGGACTCTGGATGGATCCGAAGTTGGAGCCGCTCCGGCGCCGTGAACAACAGCGGGGGTGAATCGGCTCCGGTACGGTTCACGTGGTCGTCGCCGAGGCAGCTCCAGTAGCACGGAGTAAGAAGCACACGATCTAGAGCACGATGGAAAATGGACAGCGTCTCCGGCATTAGGGAGGAGGGCGGCTGTGAAATTGGTGCGGTGGGGGTGCCATGGAGGAGGGGATGAGGTTTCGCGGCTCGGGAGAAGGGAGCTTCCGGGGAGAAGGTGATTTGGCGCCCACGAGGTATGAATGGGGGGGAATTGGGAGGGGAGTGGAACCATGTCTTACGGACGCATTTGTCTGAAATGTGAGGGGTGTCGGTGTCAAAACCGGCGGATCTCGGGTAGGGGGTCCCGATTTGTGCGTCTTAGGCTAATGGTAACAAGAAGCAAGGGACACAATGTTTACCCAGGTTCGGGCCCTCTCGATGGAGGTAAAACCCTACTTCCTGCTTGATTAATATTGAAGATATGAGTAGTACAAGAGTAGATCTACCACGAGATCGTAGAGGCTAAACCCTAAGAGCTAGCCTATGATGGTATGATTGTAATTGTGATCGGCCTTCTAAGGACCATCCTCTCCAGTTTATATAGACACCGGAGAGGGCTAGGGTTTACATGGAGTCGGTTACAAGGAAGGAAATATAATATCCGGATCGCCAAGCTTGTCTTCCACGCAAAGGAGAGTCCCATCCGGACACGGGCCGGAGTCTTGTGTCTTGTATCTTCATGCTTCAATAGTCCGGACGATGTATATAGTCCGGCTGTCCGGATACCCCTAATCCAGGACTCCCTCAGTAGCCCCTGAACCAGGCTTCAATGACGATGAGTCCGGCATGCAGTCTTGTCTTCTGCATTGCAAGGCGGGTTCCTTCTCCGAATACTCCAAGGTAATTATCGAACACATAGACCGTGTCCAGATCTGCAAAATGATCTTCACATACCGCTGTAGAGAGAACGATATTTCACAAATGTACTCTGCTGACAACTTTCTATACAACATGACATGTCATCAAGGTCGGGTCGTTTTCCCACATCCAGCCTCAGCGTATATTGCGAGGCGGTTTCCTTGGCACGTCTTGTTGAAGCAAAGATCATGTCCCCTTATTACGGGATTCTCATCAATATGGGTATGGGTAATCCAACCGCATCGCTAATTGCGGCGAGTGGGAGGTGAGCGGGTTCCACCAAGCAAGTGGGGAGCCGCAAAAAGCTTTTACCATCTCTTATAAAGAGATAAGGTCTCTTCCTCTTTATCCACGCCCTCTCCTTCCGCTAACTCATTCCCCTCTGCTCGAGCCCTAACGCCCAAGCACTCTTCTTTTCCATCGAAGAGAGGTTTTCCAAAGATGTCCGGATCCGGAGCAGGAGGCAAATGGATGGCCTCTACCGTCTGGGAGAAGGATATCAAGAAGCTCCGGGAAGCCGGGTATCTGGCCAAGAGGATTGGCCACCGTCTTCCACCGGCGGGACAGGTCGTCCCCACTCCGAAGCCTTCCGAGAGAGTCATGTTCCTTCCCCATTTTGTCCGCAGGCTCGGGTTTCCCCTCCACCCATTTGTCCGTGGAGTCATGTATTACTATGGGATTGATTTCCATGATCTTTCCCCCAACTCTTTGTCAATATCTCGACGTTCATCGTCGTGTGTGAGGCCTTTCTCTGGATTCCGCCTCATTTCGGCCTATGGCTGAAGATTTTCAATGTGAAGCCCAAGGTGGTGAGTGGAGAACACGCCGAGTGCGGCGGCGCCATGGTGAGCAAGATGCCCAAGGTCGTTTGGCCGAAGGGAACCTTCAACGACTCCGTCAAGGAGTGGCAGTAGCAGTGGTTTTATATCACCGAACCACGCGGCAAAAAGTGGGCTGCACCTCCTGAGTTCAGATCCGGAGCCCCACTGCAGCTCATGTCCTGGCTCAAGAAGGGCCCGAACTGGACCTCGTCCGATGAGCTGTGACTGCTCTAGACACGCGTTCGGAGTGTGGTTGACAAGGACATCAAACTCGTCGACGTAGTCCAGGTGATACTAGTTCGCCTGGTTCTCCCTTGCCAGCGTCGAGCCTGCACTTTGTGGGAGTTTGACCCAACCGAGCACCAAACCCTTCGGGAGCTCTATGACTCGTCCCACAAGGATATCTGGAAGGTGCTCTTCAAGTCCGGCAAATCGTGGCCGGACTCCGCCGAGGACCGGGGGTATCAATTATCCCATTCTGCGAGCCCAGTAAGTTACAGCCACGCCCTGTCTATCCATGCTTCAGTTGGCATGTCATGAGGGAGACATTTTAATCGTGTTTCATCGTGACCTCAGGGATGGATTAATAAGGTGGAGCGGATGCATTGTCCGGCCCCGCTGCCGGAGGAACCGGCCGGACCTCTTCTAACGAAGATGCTGGTCCCTGCGCCTTACAAGGCGCCAAAGAAGGAGGACTCCAAGAAGGTCAAGAAGACCCGGAGTGGCCTCCGTCGCCGTGAGGCTTCGGACGCCAAATCCGAAGACTCCAGCGATGCTCCTTCTTCCGAAGACGAAGAGGAGGAAGCAAAGGAGGACGAGCCTCACTCTGCAGGTGGGAAGAAGCGTGCGGCTTCCCCGTCCCTGGAGGCCGAATCGCCCAAGAGGGGGAGAGGTTCCCATCCAGAGGCATCCACCCCGTCTGCCGATAACGGCCGGAGTGGGATCCCAGAGCCCAGCCCCTGGAAAAACCGTAAGTAACCGAATTCCGAATGCGCCTATGCATCCAGGGTCGTCTGGGTACAGTAGTTTTAACTATCGCCGCATCTCGTACATCCCGGCGAGATCTCCTGCCGGGCAGTCCTCATCGGAGGATTCGTTGAGCTCGGATGCTGTGGCGAGTGAGACGCCTCTGGGGGCTCATTTTCCGAAGTCCAAGCGCGACACCAAGGTGTCGTCTCAAAGAGACCCAGAGCCGGATAAGGTCCTGGAGGCCTCTAAGGCTCCAGGATTGGGCGAGCGGCCACCCTCCACGGAGGGAGGTTTGCCTACTCCACCGGCAACCTCTGTCTACGTAGAGCTGCCGGGCGGTCTATCGACAGCGTTAAAGAACGCGTCTATCATCGATGAACATCGGACCCTCATGGGTGCGGTGGTTGGGAAGATTCAGTCTGCCAAAAGCGGGCTGAATGAGTCTTGCCTTGGCCTTATAAAGGCTTTTGAGGTATGGCTTCTAAGAAACCTTTGAGTAATCGTCATAATATGAGTAGTAGCCCCTGATACATTGTCCGGCGAAAGACAAAGAGCCGGGCAGGGGATCAACTCCTCTTTTCATGTATACCTTTGTTATTGACGTGCACCTCTTTGTTTGAAAACAGGCGTATGTGGAGAAGACGGCCGCTCATAATGCGGAAGTGTCCGAACTGAAGCAGAGCCTGGAACGGGCCGAGGAAGAACTTGGCCGTGTGAAGAAGCAATTAGAGGATAAGCAAGGTATGTTGAAACATTGTCTTGCATTAGGCACGAATGAGAAATTGTGCCTATTGAAAAGTATTTGTGTTGTATGCCCTAGGGGTGAGTGTCGAATATGAGGCACTGAAGAAAGTTGTGGCTGATGCCAACGAGAAGGCTACCGCTGAACAGGCGCTTCGTGAAAAACACGAGGCCAGGGTTATCGCGGCTGAGTGGGAGCTCCAGGAGGCTGTCAAGAAAAGCGAGGGCTTGGAGCAGAGTCTAGTAGGGAAAGAATCTGAACTCGCCCAAGCTCTCCAAGCCGCGGAAGATGCTCGGGAAGAAGCCCGAGGTGCTGTACAGGACATTTAGGAGGCCCGGAAAGTTGCGGCTGGTAAGGCCGGTTGTATTCATGGCTATTTTTACATGATAGTGAGGAGAACTCTAAGCGACAAGCTAAATTCTTGTTTTTACAGGGGCGTTTGCGGATCTGCCTCGCAGCATATCAGATGCCGCCCAATTTTATCGGACCGAGGAGAAGAAGTCTGTGGAGAGAAACTTCTGGTCGTAGTATTTGGCGCTGAACTATCCGGTGCCTTTTATCGATCAGCTGAAGCAGCTGGTCGAACTGCACCAGGCGGCCAAACTAGCCATGAAGGACTTGGTTGTCCGGCTATGGCCTGCAGAGCCAATTCCAAGTAGTTACTTCAGACTCTTGAAGCGGATTGTGGGCGCCTGTCCTCGGCTTGATGCTATCAAGCGATTAGTCTGTATAGAAGGAGCGCGCATGGCGTTCGCCCGTGCGAAGGTGCATTGGGGGAAGCTTGATGCGGAGAAGCTGATGACTGAGGGGCCACCGGAGGGTAAGGAGCATCGCCAGCCCGAACTGTACTATGAAGGTGTTCTGAAAGGGGCCCGCCTTGCGGCGGATAAGTGCACCAAAGACATTATATTTCCCTGAGGGCATTCATGCCGCTCTTTGTAATATGGGATAATGGCCCTTTTATTATATATTGCCTGTTTTGTTTGAACATATGTTCTTCCCGTGCGGCTGTTTATTGTTTGTAAATCCTGAGGGTTGGCTAGTCGTCGGCTTCTTCCCCCATGTAAAGAATACTGGGGTGTTCGGGATATATCTGAACACTCTTTATCCCATGGTTGGGTCCTTTTAAGGAGGTGTTGCTCACCACGAACCAGGCAATCGGACTATAGGGCTTTACTAGCCATAGGAATTCGAGTATGGTCGGCGCAGCCCCTAGTGTTTAGAAGGCCGAACTAGGGGCTCTATTGGCGCCTGATCGAAAGACCGATCCGTCGCAATCTGCATTGATGATGGCGTTATACGAAATGAATCTTTAAGGATTATACAACCTCTCGAACAGCTGACCAGCTCTCGCTGCATCATGACAGTCCGTTTTCGGCTTTCTCTACTGAGGTGCTCGTCCGGCAGAACTGGGACACAATCATAGTAGTTCTCCCAATGCTACCTTAGCCGATGGAATGGAACGTAAGGTACCAAAACATGGGAGCCGGGCAAACCCAACCAATGACCCAAGACATGATTCGAAGCTGATGCATATAGTGCTATAAGTTCGGGGTGCCGAGCGACCGAAAAGGTGGTCGGACTTTATTGCCATACTGTGAAGCCCCTGGCATAACCGGGCGTAACACAAAGCATGGCTTCCGTTTTGTGGCAAAGAGGCGTCGATGATAAACGATGGCCGGTACGTGTTATTTGAGTCTACGCATTGTAGTAGGATGATATGTCTATGCATATGAGTGTTGGGGAACGTAGTAATTTCAAAAAAAATCCTACGCACACGCAAGATCATGGTGATGCATAGCAACGAGAGGGGAGAGTGTTTTCCATGTACCCTCGTAGACGGATAGCGGAAGCGTTATAACAACGCGGTTGATGTAGTCGTACGTCTTCACGGCCCGACCGATCAAGCACCGAAACTACGGCACCTCCGAGTTCTAGCACACGTTCAGCTCGATGACGATCCCCGGACTCCGATCCAGCAAAGTGTCGGGGAAGAGTTCTGTCAGCACGACGGCGTGGTGACGATCTTGATGTTCTACCGTCGCAGGGCTTCGCCTAAGCACCGCTACAGTATTATCGAGGTGGACTATGGTGGAGGGGGGCACCGCACACGGCTAAGAGATCCAGGGGATCAATTGTTCTGTCTATGGGGTGCCCCCCTCCTCCGTATATAAAGGAGTGGAGGAGGGGGTCGGCCAAGGGGGGTGGCGCACCCAAGGGGGGGAGTCCAACTCCCACCAGGAGTAGGACTCCCCTTTTTCCTATTAGGAGTAGGAGAGGGAAGGAAGAGGAAGGAGGGAGGAAGGAAAGGGGGGCGGCTCCCCTCCCAATTCGGATTGGGCTTGGGGGGGCGCCCCCTCCCTTGCTCCTTTCCCCTCCTTTCCACTAAGGCCCAATAAGGCCCATATACCTCCCGGGGGGTTCCGATAACCTCTCGGTGATCCGGTATTGTCCTAACCTCACCCGGAACCTTTCCGGTGTCCAAATATAGTCGTCCAATATATCGATCTTTATGTCTCGACCATTTCGAGACTCCTCGTCAAGTCCGTGATCATATCCGGGACTTGTCTCCGGTCAATAACCAATAGAGGAACCTGGATGCTCATATTGGCTGCCACATATTCTACAAAGATCTTTATCGGTCAGACCGCATAACAACATACGTTGTTCACTTTGTCATCGGTATGTTACTTGCCCGAGATTCGATCGTCGGTATCTCAATACCTAGTTCAATCTCATTACCGGCAAGTCTCTTTACTCGTTCCGTAATACATCATCTCACAACTAACTCATTAGTTGCAATGCTTGCAAGGCTTAAGTGATGTGCATTATCGAGAGGGCCCAGAGATACCTCTCCGACAATCGGAGTGACAAATCCTAATCTCGAAATACGCCAACCCAACATGTACCTTTGGAGACACCTATAGAGCTCCTTTATAATCACCCAGTTATGTTGTGACATTTGGTAGCACACAAAGTGTTCCTCCAGTAAACGGGAGTTGCATAATCTCATAGTCATAGGAACATGTATAAGTCATGAAGAAAGCAATAGAAATATACTGAACGATCGTGTGCTAAGCTAACGGAATGGGTCATGTCAATCACATGATTCTCCTAATGATGTGATCCCATTAATCAAATGACAACACATGTCTATGGTTAGGAAACATAACCATCTTTGATCAACAAGCTAGTCAAGTAGAGGCATACTAGTGACACTCTGTTTGTCTATGTATTCACACATGTATTATGTTTCCGGTTAATACAATTCTAGCATGAATAATAAACATTTATCATGATATAAGGAAATAAATAATAACTTTATTATTGCCTCTAGGGCATATTTCCTTCAGTCTCCCACTTGCACTAGAGTCAATAATCTAGATTACACTGTAATGATTCTAACACCCATGGAGCCTTGGTGCTGATCATGTTTTGCTCGTGGAAGAGGCTTAGTCAACGGGTCTGCTACATTCAGATCCGTATGTATCTTGCAAATTTCTATGTCTCCCACTTGGACTAAATCCCGAATGGAATTGAAGCGTCTCTTGATGTGCTTGGTTCTTTTGTGAAATCTGGATTCCTTCGCCAAAGCAATTGCACCAGTATTGTCACAAAAGATTTTCATTGGACCCGATGCACTAGGTATGACAGCTAGATCGGATATGAACTCCTTCATCCAGACTCCTTCGTTTGCTGCTTCTGAAGTAGCTATGTACTCCGCTTCACATGTAGATCCTTCCACAATGCTTTGTTTAGAACTGCACCAACTGACAGCTCCACCGTTCAATGTAAACGCGTATCCAGTTTGCGATTTAGAATCGTCCGGATCAGTGTTAAAGCTTGCATCAACGTAACCATTTACAATGAGCTCTTTGTCACCTCCATAAACGAGAAACATATCCTTAGTCCTTTTTAGGTATTTCAGGATGTTCTTGACTGCTGTCCAGTGATCCACTCCTGGATTACTTTGGTACCTCCCTGCTAAACTTATAGCAAGGCACACATCAGGTCTGGTACACAGCATTGCATACATGATAGATCCTATGGCTGAAGCATAGGGAACTTCTTTCATCTTTTCTCTATCTTCTGCAGTGGTCGGGCATTGAGTCCTACTCAACTTCACACCTTGTAACACAGGCAAGAACCCTTTCTTTGCTTGATCCATTTTGAACTTCTTCAAAACTTTGTCAAGGTATGTGCTTTGCGAAAGTACAATTAAGCATTCTGATCTATCTCTATAGATCTTAATGCCCAATATGTAAGCAGCTTCACCGAGGTCTTTCATTGAAAAACTTTTATTCAAGTATCCTTTTATGCTATCTAGAAATTCTATATCATTTCCGATCAGCAATATGTCATGTACATATAGTATCAGAAATGCTACAGAGCTCCCACTCACTTTCTTGTAAATACAGGCTTCTCCAAAAGTCTGTACAAAACCAAATGCTTTGATCACACTATCAAAGCGTTTATTCCAACTCCGAGAGGCTTGCACCAGTCCATAAATGGATCGCTGGAGCTTGCACACTTTGTTAGCTCCCTTTGGATCGACGAACCTTCCGGTTGCATCATATACAATTCTTCTTCCAGAAATCCATTCAGGAATGCAGTTTTGACATCCATCTGCCATATTTCATAATCATAAAATGCGGCAATTGCTAACATGATTCGGACAGACTTAAGCATCGCTACGGGTGAGAAGGTCTCATCGTAGTCAACCCCTTGAACTTGTCGAAAACCTTTCGCGACAAGTCGAGCTTTGTAGACAGTAACATTACCGTCAGCGTCAGTCTTCTTCTTGAAGATCCATTTATTTTCAATTGCTTGCTGATCATCGGGCAAGTCAACCAAAGTCCACACTTTGTTCTCATACATGGATCCCATCTCAGATTTCATGGCCTGAAGCCATTTTGCGGAATCTGAGCTCACCATCGCTTCTTCATAGTTCGTAGGTTCATCATGGTCTAGTAACATGACTTCCAGAACAGGATTACCGTACCACTCTGGTGTGGATCTTACTCTGGTTAATCTACGAGGTTCAGTAACAACTTGATCTGAAGTTTCATGATCATCATCATTATCTTCCTCACTAATTGGTGTAGGTGTCACAGAAACCTGTTTCTGCGATATACTACTTTCCAATAAGGGAGCAGGTATAGTTACCTCATCAGGTTCTACTTTCCTCCCACTCACTTCTTTTGAGAGAAACTCCTTCTCTAGAAAGTTTCTGAATTTAGCGACAAACGTCTTGCCTTCGGATCTGTGATAGAAGGTGTACCCAACAGTCTCCTTTGGGTATCCTATGAAGACACATTTCTCTGATTTGGGTTCGAGCTTATCAGGTTGAAGCTTTTTCACATAAGCATCGCAGCCCCAAATTTTCAGAAATGACAACTTTGGTTTCTTGCCAAACCACAGTTCATAAGGCGTCGTCTCAACGGATTTTGATGGTGCCCTATTTAACGTGAATGCGGCCGTCTCTAAAGCATAACCCCAAAATTATAGTGGTAAATCTGTAAGAGACATCATAGATCGCACCATATCTAGTAAAGTACGATTACGACGTTCGGACACACCATTACGCTGTGGTGTTCCGGGTGGCGTTAGTTGCGAAACTATTCCGCATTGTTTCAAATGTAGACCAAACTCGTAACTCAAATATTCTCCTCCACGATCATATCGTAGAAACTTTATTTTTTTGTATGATGATTTTCAACTTCACTCTGAAATTCTTTGAACTTTTTAAATGTTTCAGACTTATGCTTCATTAAGTAGATATACCCATATCTGCTCAAATCATCTGTGAAGGTGAGAAAATAACGATATCCGCCACGAGCCTCAACATTCACCAGACCACATACATCTGTATGTATGATCTCCAATAAATCAGTTGCTCTCTCCATAGTACCGGAGAACGGTGTTTTAGTCATCTTGCCCATGAGGCACGGTTCGCAAGTACCAAGTGATTCATAATCAAGTGGTTCCAAAAGTCCATCAGTATGGAGTTTCTTCATGCGCTTTACACCGATATGACCTAAACGGCAGTGCCACAAATAAGTTGCACTATCATTATCAACTCTGCATCTTTTGGCTTCAACATTATGAATATGTGTATCACTACTATCGAGATTCAATAAAAATAGACCACTCTTCAAGGGTGCATGACCATAAAAGATATTAATCATATAAATAGAACAACCATTATTCTCTGATTTAAATGAATAACCGTCTCGCATCAAACAAGATCCAGATATAATGTTCATGCTCAACGCTGGCACCAAATAAAAATTATTTAGGTCTAAAACTAATCCTGAAGGTAGATGTAGAGGTAGCGTGCCGACCGCGATCACATCGACTTTGGAACCATTTCCCACGCGCATCGTCACCTCATCCTTAGCTAATCTTCGCTTAATCTGTAGTCCCTGTTTCGAGTTGCAAATATTAGCAACAGAACCAGTATCAAATACCCAGGTGCTACTGCGAGCATTAGTAAGGTACACATCAATAACATGTATATCACATATACCTTTGTTCACCTTGCCATCCTTCTTATCCGCCAAATACTTGGGGCAGTTCCGCTTCCAGTGACCAGTCTGCTTGCAGTAGAAGCACTCAGTTTCAGGCTTAGGTCCAGACTTGGGTTTCTTCTCCTGAGCAGCAACTTGTTTGCTGTTCTTCTTGAAGTTTCCCTTCTTCTTCCCTTTGCCCTTTTTCTTGAAACTAGTGGTCTTGTTAACCATCAACACATGATGCTCCTTTTTGATTTCTACCTCCGCAGCTTTTAGCATCGCGAAGAGCTCAGGAATAGTCTTTTCCATCCCTTTCATATTATAGTTCATCACAAAGCTCTTGTAGCTTGGTGGCAGTGATTGGAGAATTCTGTCAATGACGCTATCATCCAGAAGATTAACTCCCAGTTGAATCAAGTGATTATTATACCCAGACATTTTGAGTATATGCTCACTGACAGAACTGTTCTCCTCCATCTTGCAGCTGTAGAACTTATTGGAGACTTCATATCTCTCAATCCGGGCATTTTCTTGAAATATTAACTTCAACTCTTGGAACATCTCATATGCTCCATGACGTTTAAAACGTCGTTGAAGACCCGGTTCTAAGCCGTAAAGCATGGCACACTGAACTATAGAGTAGTCATCAGCTTTGCTCTGCCAGACGTTCATAACATCTGGCGTTGCTCCAGTAGCAGGCCTGGCACCCAGCGGTGCTTCCAGGACGTAATTCTTCTGTGCAGCAATGAGGATAATCCTCAAGTTATGGACCCAGTCCGTGTAATTTCTACCATCATCTTTCAACTTTGCTTTCTCAAGGAACGCATTAAAATTCAACGGAACAACAACACGGGCCATCTATCTACAATCAATGTAGACAAGAAAGATACTATCAGGTACTAAGTTCATGATAAATTTAAGTTCAATTAATCATATTACTAAAGAACTCCCACTTAGATAGACATCCCTCTAATCCTCTAAGTGATTACGTGATCCATATCAACTACACCATGTCCGATCATCACATGAGATGGAGTAGTTTCAACGGTGAACATCAATATGTTGATCATATCTACTATATGATTCACGCTCGACCTTTCGGTCTTCGTGTTCCAAGGCCATATCTATTATATGCTAGGCTCGTCAAGTTTAACCTGAGTATTCCGCGTGTGCAACTGTTTTGCACCCGCTGTATTTGAACGTAGAGCCTATCACACCCGATCATCATGTGGTGTCTCAGCACGAAGAACTTTCCCAATGGTGCATACTCAGGGAGAACACTTTTACTATGATAATTTAGTGAGGGATCATCTTATAATGCTACCATCAACCAAAGCAAGATAAGATGCATAAAAGATAGACATCACATGCAATCAATATAAGTGATATGATATGGCCATCATCATCTTGTGCTTGTGATCTAAGGGCGGGGTTCGGCCTTGCACGTAGGCGTGAGTATATCACCGGTTGGTGTCCGGATAGTTGGCTGTCATATCAAAATTTTGATAGGCATGCATGACTTGCTACTCCGGCAGTTGTATGATTTCTGCTCTAAGGGCGGGATTCGGCCTTGCACGTAGGCGTGAGTATATCACCGGTGCTGGCCTAATGGTTTACCACGTGGAATCTAGTCAACGTGGTTCATCCTGTTAGCATACGGTGGGTTACCATATGAGGGGAATGCACCGATGGCGTGGCATTTTTTGGTTATCTGAAAACAACCGTTAGAGCGGTGGGCCAATGAACTTGGCCTTTGCACCTGACATCTGGTAGAAGGTGTTATTTGTGGATTCATACCCGCGGGGGCTTTATGTGTTATGAAGCCCCCGGACTGCTAGGTCTAGGGGTACGGTAATTGAATTGTTGTGGTTTGTGTGATAGGGGGCGATCGGCCGTACTGTTGTGTTCTGGGGGGTCTCTTGACTAGATGCCTCCCTTCATTGTTTCCGGCACACGACCGGTCGCTTTGTTTTGAAGATCTGGCATTCTCTATTGGTATGTTGTGCCATCCTTCTAGGAGTATCGTGAATTTCACACGGTTGATCGAGTTTGTGGCTCGGGCCGAATAGGCTTGAGCTGTTCTTTGTCCGTTGACTGGACTGGGAGTTGCTGGACTTGGCACCAGCTTCCCTGACTTCACGTTTATGACCATTGCGCTGAGGCTTGAGGATGCCTCTTCGTGTGTCCTTCTTACTGTCTTGGACCGTAGTGGTGTGCAGACGTCGGGTTGTGTGCCTTTGGTTCTCCTTCTTAGGTTGAGGTAGCCAGTTGTGTCGTGTACGCCCTTTGTTAGGGCGGTCGAGTCCATACTTTTCGGTGGCCAGGATCTTGGTCCACCTATCCATTAGCAAATCTTGGTCAGCTTTAAGCTGCTCTTGCTTCCTTTGTAGGCTCCTTGCCGTGGCCATGAGCCGTTGCTTGAAGCGAACTTGTTCCACTGGATCTTCAGGCACGCCGAATTCGTCATTGCCGAGGCTTACCTCGTCTTCGGAGGGGGATGTATAGTTGTCCCTCTCCAAGTATCCCACCGTGGCCTATCTGGCCTGCTTGAAGATAGGCAGATAAGGGTTGTATTCCTCTTCGGCACCATCCGGATTGCTTTCATCTCCGGGGCCGGTATTGATGTGGCGGGGCTTGGAGCGGTGCCGAAGACGCCCATGTTTTTCTTTTCCTCCCGAGGGGTTATCCTCCACTGTCTTGTCGCCGTTGGTTTCCTTCGAAGTGTCCACCATATATATATATCGTATGGAGAGGTGGTTGTCCACCGCCCTGTGGGCGGTGGCTCCTGTGTGTCTCCTGCATCGTCGTCCATACCGTCGATGTCTTCGGAGTCAAAGTCAAGCACGTCGGTTAAATCATCGATCATGGCAATGAAGTGGGTGGTGGGTGGGCAGCGAATTCCTTCGTCGCCTGCTTCCCACTCAAGCCGGACATAGTTCGGCCCAGAGCCTCCTGACAAAGAGAGAGACTTTAATGAGTTCAGCATGTCGCCAAAGGGCGAGTGCTGAAAGATGTCCGCATCGGTAAACTCCATTACCGGATCCCAACCTAGCTTGGCTGGCTCGAGGGAATGCGGATCGGAACCAACAACCGGATACAAGTCCAGGGGGCCGGGGTTACAGGCCTCCACAGAGGTGAGACCTGTGTTCGGCTCCACCACCGATGAGTATGCGGCCTGCGGGGCGGGGTCCACCCCTCCGTCCTTGGGCAACGCAACCTATTCCAGATTTAGATCCGGGGCTACTGCAGGGATGATGTCCCAAGCATTGTCCGACAGCAGGTCTAGGCCGTGCTCGTCGTGACTGTCCGACGCTTTTGGCACAGGTCCGAATCCGTCGAAGATCAAGTCTCCGTGAATGTTCATCGTGTAGTTCATGTTTCCGAACCTGATCTGGTGGCCAGGGGCGTAGCAGTCGATCTGCTCCAGATGACCAAGCGAATTGGCCCGTAGTGCGAAGCCGCCGAACACAAAGATCTGTCCGGGAAGACAAGTCTCGCCCTGGACCGTGTTGTTGGCGATTGAAGACGCCATCAGGCCGCAAAGCGAAGACACAAAGGAACTCTCAATGAAAGCACCAATGTCGGTGTCAAAACTGGCGGATCTCGGGTAGGGGGTCCTGATCTGTGCGTCTTAGGCTGATGGTAACAGGAAGCAAGGGACACAATGTTTACCCAGGTTCGAGCCCTCTCGATGGAGGTAAAACCCTACTTACTCCTTGATTAATATTGAAGATATGAGTAGTACAAGAGTAGATCTACCACGAGATCATAGAGGCTAAACCCTAAGAGCTAGCCTATGATGGTATGATTGTAATTGTGATCGGCCTTCTAAGGACCATCCTCTCCGGTTTATATAGATACGGAGAGGGCTAGGGTTTACATGGAGTCGGTTACAAGGAAGGAAATATAATATCCGGATCGCCAAGCTTGTCTTCCACACAAAGGAGAGTCCGATCCTGACACGGGCTGGAGTCTTGTGTCTTGTATCTTCACACTTCAATAGTCCGGACGATGTATATAGTCCGGCTGTCCGGATACCCCCTAATCCAGGACTCCCTCAAGGGGGAGTTACAGTTCAACCCCTACCTTTAGGCTTCTCGGCTTGGGTCTGTGTACTGAGGGTCGGGGATAGTAGAGTAACTTTGCTTCTCCCCAAATAGTGGGCGGGAGCTATTTCGGGCGAGGAGGGCGTGTTTTGAAATATAGTGGGCGCGAGCAATTTCGGGCGAGGAGAGCGTGTTTTGAAATAGTGGGTGTGAGCTATTTCGGGCAAGGAGAGCGTGTTTTGCCGACCATGGTTTATGAATTATTCAGCACATGTCATTTCTGCCGAGGAGAAGGCACGCTTGGATGAAGTTAGGAACCTACCCTCGATATACAACAGGCCAATTGATGCGTGTCCCACATAGGATGGTAATTTCGCATCTCCCATTATTTGCTCGGGCAGATTCCACCGAGCAGAGGATGTTTAACGGTTCGTTCAAATTTTGGGAGAATGAGCATCCACGTCTACCTTACCAAGTCGATTCGAATCTAATTTTGAAATATTAGCTTGCCACTTCCTTTTTAGATGGAGAGATGATGCTCGGGTGTAATGTGTTTTTACATGCTCGTTGCTAGCGATTTACTATATGACAAATAGTTGACCCACTCAAAAAAGGGAATCAAACCCAAAATGAAATATCTCGATTCAATGAAATAGCTCGTTCACTAGGTCAAAATAGTGAACTAAATCCAAAATTGAACAACTCAATAGAGTAGCATGTTGTACAATATTATAGTACTCCATGAACATGTTGAAAGTCAAATTAATGAACTTGTTTGATATACACATATATTCGTACATGTGTGGATTGCAGACAACATGTTCTCCAATTTAAATATTTGAATGCAAGTTTATATCAAAACATGGTCTATATCAATCTTTGATGCATAAAACGCGACCGCCCCTCTCCTGGACTCCCGCTCTCTCTCTCTCTCTCTCTCTCTCTCTCTCTCTCTCTCTCTCTCTCTCTCTCTCTTCGACAATCTTCAATTTTGTCGCACGCATCCAACACACAAACCTTGTTGGTCCCTCTCCCTTTCTCTCCATCTCTCTCTCTCTCTTTGTGTGTGGGGGGGGGTCTTTCTAGTTCGCATGCATATATACTCCATCTATAGGTCTCTCTCGCACACTATGTATGATACTCTAGTACAAGCTAGATATCTTGGGTGCACTCATTGTATGCACACAAATTCCTTAGCCCGTTGCCCGTAACTCTCTCACGCACCACTCTGTTGTCTCGGAGCTCTTCCCCTTCTCTCTCAAACTCTCCATCTACCTGGGTCACACATACACATGCATATCTCACTCGCACTCGATAGGCCCATCTAAACCTCTATCTCTCTCCCTCGTTCTCTCTCAATCTCACACGCACGCACACACACACACACAATCTCATGCCTAGCTAGCCAAGTATGATGGTCTCTCACTCAATTGTAGGCACATGCAATCCCCCATATATGTATATGACTAGCTAATCTTAGTCTCCACCACAAACATGTGCATGGTCTATCTCGATTTCTCTCAGGGCATCTTTCTATCGCGCACGCACCCCCCTTGATCTCCCACCCATATAGTCCCCTGACGATCTCGAGGGGATCTCTCTATCACAAACACACCCTCTCTCCCTCCCCATGCGTCCATGTTCTCCATGTGTCCCTCTCGACCTTTGTTCCTTGTTGGCCAGACCTCTATTGGACATGTGCTATAGGGGTGTCACTCTCCGTTGCAAAAAATCACACACTAGCTATCTTCATGTATCTCCTCGCCTCGCTTTTCTATCTCGGAGATGCATGCGTGATATGTTCGCATAAGAAACGAAAAAACACACACTCTCTCTAATTTATCGTTTGTTGTCACTTTCTCTTTCACACACATACTCTTTTTGCACACTTACTCATTCTCCTTCACACGCACTTGATCTCTCTCGACTTAGGCACTCTCCTCGGTCCATAGCATATAGATTTATTGAAAAGTCAAACATCACAAAGTTTGACCATGTACGTGGAGAAAAACAATTACATCTAGAACGGCAAACATATACCATTAGATTCACCATGAGATGTAGTTTCGTATGATGTATCTTTGGTATTGTAGATATAAATAACATTTGCGTAAACCTGTTCAAAGTTTCCAAAGTTTGACTTCTAAAAAGTATTACATGCATTGCATTATCGAGCGGATGGAATATCTCTTTCCCCCTCTCAGCTATCTGACGCACCACTCAGCCTTATCGGGGCTCCTCAATCTCTCTCAAACTTTATATCTCCCTGGTTCACACATACACATGTCTCGCTCGCTCTATACATATAGACCCATCCAACACTCTCCGCCCTTGTTCTCTCTCTATGTGACACGCACCCCCCTAAGTACCATAATCCCTCACTCCATCATAGGCGCAAGCACTCCCCCCCTAAGTATGATTATCTCTCACTAGCCATCAGGAACACACGTATTGTCTCCTTCCATCCATACGTCTATCTCGATATCTCTCGGGGTATCTTCTATCGCGCACACACCTTGTCACTCGATCTCCCACCCATGTAAGCCCATCACGATCTCCAAGGGATCTCTCTATGATAAACATACACTCTCTCCTCCCCATGTCTGCATTTTCTCCGTACGTCTCTCTCGACCTCTCTCCCTTGTTTGTCAGACCCCTCTTGGCCACGTGCTAGGGGTCTTGCTCTCTCGGTTGCAAACAACCACACACTATCTCCTCACCTTGCTTCCGTTGTCGAAGATGCATGTGTGATATGTTTGCATAAGACACACACGCTTTTTCTCTACTTTTATCGTGTGTTGTCCATGTCTCTTTCACACACGCACACACACTTTTTTCACTCACTCTTTCTATTCTCTCTCTCTCTCTCTCTCTCTCTCTAGTTAGGGACTCTCTCACGTCCATAAGCATATGGATGTTTTGAAAAGTCAAACCTCAGAAAAGTTTGACCAGGTATATGTGGAGAAAAACATTTACATCTGGAACGATCATTAGATTCATCACAACATGTACTTACTTCATACTATCATTTATCTTTGGTATTGTAGATATAACTTATAAGTAATTTCTTTATAAACTTGGTCAAAGTTTCAAAAGTTTGACTTTAAAAAAATGTTGGAACTACATTATCGAACGGAGGGAGTAGCTCTTTCTCTCTTTCTCTGTTATCTCTCACGGGCCTCCCCTCTCACTCGAGCTCTCTATACCGACAGATTATATGCTCACTGTGTCAGCATATAGCTCCGTATATTGTTTAGTTGACTGGTCAACCAGTCCACATGCTGCCTTGTCAGCTCGTGTTATGTATCTTCGTGTGCTGGCCCATGTGGCAGTGGGTGAAAATAAGTAAACTAGAGACCCATTTGACACACGGTGAAGTAAACAAAGTTGAAACCACTCGGGGTAGCACCACGCACGCTAGTAAATTGAGGGCGCATTGAGGACACACATCTTCTGTGTGAAGGACGCACTCGCGCACAATTCACCACTGCGCGGCGGCATGCACAGAAGGACGCACTCGCGCACATCCAGCACACAACACACACCAGCACACGTGTACACCGGCGTCGCCGCCAGTTGAGATGGACGGTGAGGCAGCCAACAAGCAGAGGCGACTCGAGCCAAAACCGCATCCGGTGAGCCTGGACTTCATCAGCAGCCTCTCCGATGACATCCTGCTTGTCATCATCGGCCTCCTCCCCACCAAATCTGCCATGCGGACCGCCCTGCTCTCCCGGCGGTGGCGCCCCCTCTGGCGCCGCGTCCCCCTCAACCTCACCGTCGACAGCTGCCTCTGCGATGGGGATTGCAAACGCATGGCCGAAGTCTCAAGACCATTTCATCGCACCCTGGGCTAGCCAGACGCCATGACATCCGCATGTTCAGTACCAACTGCAAGGTCCAACCCAAATTCGACGAGTGGTTCTTATCCCCCGCCCTAGATCAGCTCGAGGAGCAAAGCTTTGAAGCTGGACATTGTTGCTCTCTATCGCCGTCCGCGCTCCCCCTCACGCCATCGTTGCGCTGCGCCAGCTTTAGCTCCTGCTATCTTCCCCAGATTAATGTCGCGCCCGCCCTTCTTCTCTCTCAACTCAAGCAGCTCGACCTCTTCGACGTTGTCATCTCGAAGAAGGCTATGGAGCACCTACTTCGCAGATGTACTACGCTCGAGTTCTTTCATCTTGAGCAGATCCACGGGTTCATTAGCCTCCACATCGCCTCGACGAATCTCCCATGGATTTATGTGTCTTGCTGGCCCCGCAACAAGACATCAATTGGGAAGAGATCACTCCAGCTGTTCCACGTTATGGTCATTGAGAATGCGCCTTTCCTTCAGAGATTGCTTGTATCGGATCTAGAAGGTCCAACAAAAATCAGGATCATTGACGCGCCGAAGTTGACAGCGTTGGTGTACTCGTCTGCCAAATTCTCCGAACTCTTTATTGGATCCATAATCGTTCAGGTACAGCACTCATCTTCTTCTCCGTCTTCTTGAACTTCACATTTTTAAATTTCTTCTTGATGTATTTACGACCGTCTTCCAGAAAATGATTCCCACAAGCTTGACCCAGTCTATGCGCACAGTGAAGATCTTGGCAATAAAATCTATCGGCCCCAATCTGGATCAAGTTGTTGGATTCCTTACATGCTTTCCGGCACGGAGAAGCTACTCATCGAGGTGAAACTTCTTTCCTATTAGTAAACGGCAATCACAACGTAGCTCAATTTTTTTGTAATTTTCCCAAATTATGATGACAAGTGTAGTGTTCAAAACTGCATCTACGCACTGCACCGAAAGAAATGTTTTTAGTATTTTTTCTCACGTGATCACCTGCATTGTTTTTTGTTGTTGTACTACTATAGTAGCTTAGGCTAGTCATAGTGGAAAGTAACTTAGGCTACTCCAGTAACTCTATGGTTACCCTAAGAGCAAGTACTACCTCCGTCCTGGTTTACTCTTCCTATTTTGTAGTATCAAAATTTGACCATAGATTTAACTAACAAAATGTTAATGCATGTCACTAAGAACTATATCGTTGGATTCGTATTTGAACATAATTTCAAATGGTGTAATTTTTAGTGACATGCATTGGCATTTTCTTAGGTAAATCTATGGTCAAAATTTTATACTAAATACGAGGTAGTACAAAAGTGGGCTATAACAGCCCTCCACTATGTAGGCCAAAACACGTGCCAAATTCACTTGTGATGCATTTGGCATCGATGCCCCTCCATTGCTCACCTGGTGCCCCAATCTGGATCACCTACTTTGCTCCGGTGCCAAATTAACTCACGCAATGAAAAAACACTTGCGTGGGAGAGAGAGAGAGAGGACTGAGGCAATAAAAAAACACTTGTTTGGGAGAGTGAGAGGCTGGTGTAGTTGGTTTGATTGATTTTTTTATACATGTGGGTCTACATGTACAGTGGTGCCAACTCTCTCACGTCGCGAGAGCGGTGTCAAAATCTTTTGATTTGACATTGATGCGTATTATGTGGCACACTTTTGCGAAATATGGCATCTGCCACATAGTGGAAGGCAACAAATGCCCAAGCTCTTCACGTGCTCCTAGGTAAATGAGAGGAAACAGAAAGAGAGAGAGAGAGAGAGAGAGAGTGAAAAAATATCACTAGCCACTCAACCCTATCATATGAGCGAATGATACTAGTACCTCTTGATGACACGGCAATCTTATACAACCAGTTGCTCTAATATGTTCTCTTCTTTTGCAGATACAAAAAGACCCGAAAGTGAAAAATGTGTTGCACTATAACAATCTCATCGAATGCCTTGATCTCCATCTTACAGAAATTGATTTGATCAACTACTAAGGCAGCACATCTGAGATTAAATTGGCCAGGTTCTTTGTTCTGGAGGCAAGTGTGCTCAAGGTAATGAGGTTTGGCGTTCTCTGGCGCAACAATGAATGGTGTGCTGATCACCGCAAGTGTCTAAGCCTAAATGACAAAGACTCCGCAGAAGCTGAATTTGTTTTTGAAACATCAAGTGGCCAGAGACTCAAAAACTTATTTGCCCATTAGTGACTTGTCAGGGCGGTGGATTTTAGTTTGTACGACAATGTTGCATCCACCTAAAGTAACGGAAGTTCTTATGTAAACTTCCTAGTAATTCCCTCCTCGTAGGTGCAGCATTACTCCTAACATTTGTGATATCAGTTTGAAACTTGTAATATTGCCGTGTCCTATTCCTGTGTTTTCAAAATCCTGCGAATCAAACAGGTCCTAAGATGGTGATGATGTTGTTCCTCCCATCTTTCACCAATACCCGTCAGATCTAGATCCAACGCCTACAAACAAAACTTCTCCATTTTTGCAGAAATATGCCCGCACTTGTTCCCTATTTACAAACAACTCCTTGTCTCTCACAATCAGCCTTATCTCCTCCCCACCACATCTAGAAGGCCATGGAAAAATCTGGCGCGATGGTCGCTGCTAGTGCCGTCCACCCCCAATCTTGGTGTTCCGTGCAATGCATGGGCATCTACGCACGGGAAATTATGTTGAACACGGCTAGTTGTAAGCAGGCTAGCTCTACAGCCATGATGATAGTGACTGCAGACGGTGAGGATGACTATGGTATGCCGAACACGGCGCCTATACTCAGGTGTCATCTCCGGCGCAGGGTCTTGTCACTTCACTGTGAGGAGCAACA
Source organism: Triticum aestivum (assembly GCF_018294505.1). NCBI lineage: Eukaryota > Viridiplantae > Streptophyta > Magnoliopsida > Poales > Poaceae > Triticum > Triticum aestivum. The sequence continues at coordinate 577,070,738 of NC_057795.1, forward strand.
TGTAATAATTTGACCAATGGGTAGTACAGTGCTACTACATTGGTAGTACTACTACTAGTACTACTAGCACCACCGTCTGGATTTAGGAGTACTACCACGTCCATCTGGATTTTAGTATTTGACTAGCAATATCTAGTAATGCATGTCACAAAAAATGTACTACTCGCTAAGCAAATAAATACATGGTGTATTGTTTTATTCCTATCGGTGAGAGAACTTAATGTCTTTTTGCTAATTAATAGGATTACATGCAATGAACTAAACATTGCATGTCATGTTTGGTAGTCTCAAGTCATTGAAAGCATGCACGGCCCACATTTTTCATTGGTTGATATGTCACAAAACAAGAAACGAGGAGGGAGTTAATGTACCGTGCCTAAGTGTTTTGGGATTATTTGGTTTTCGTAAGGTGACTTACACAACATTTTTGTTTACATGCATTAACATTTTATTAGTTAAATCAAAGGTCAAAACTTGGCGCAAAATGCAAAGGGGACCAATAAACCAGTAAACATCAAACTTCTCTCGTTTGGCCCCAACTAAAGGTCTGGTGAGATGACTATACTACACCGGCACGGAGGGGGGCGCAGCTTCATTGACTTACTGCAAGTGCCTTTGGGTGAATGACATGTGGGACCAACGGGTGGCTGGCCCACCTGTCATACAGCCAAAGGCAGGGTGCAGTAGAGGGCCGAGGAGTAGATGGCCAACACGCACATGAATTCAATGCAGTCTGCACTTCTCATATAAAGGCTCCCCGCCAGTCCAATCTAGTATGAAATCCTACGCACCTACGCACGCTAACCAAGGGCAAGAGTGATCACTCGAGTCGCAAAATCAGTTGACTAGAAGTCCCTTGGATCCAAGCACCCTCTAAGCTAGACCCATGGAGGTGATGAGCGCGAGCATCAGCCGGCTGTGCCAGATGGTCCACGATGCCGGCCTGCGGCCCGGCATCGAGGAATGTCTCCAGGTAGTGCTTGAGGCCGCCAGGGCGAGGGGCCGCTTGGATGACAGCTTCGTCTCCTTGTTCGACAAGGTCCTCATCGTTTCCTCGACAAGTTCACCGTCGTCAAGAAGCTCGTGGACGACCTTGACGTATGCCTCCAGCCGACGCGCCCAGGCTCTGCAATGCCCACCACCCTCAACGGACACTATGGTGACAACCTCTTCGACGCACTGGTGGCCCTGCGACTGCCGCCGTCGCGCCGGAGAATGTCCACCTCGAGGTCGTGCTCGCCGCGCAGCGCCTGGCGCAGCAAGACACCATCGACATAATCACCCACGTCTACGCGCAAATCGTCCACAAGGACTACTACATGCAAGAGGAGGACGATAGGACGCTGGCCTTCTTGGACCGCAGGGCAACCTTGGACGGCATTGTTCAGAAGCACGTTGAGCTCGCCGCTAATGCCGCTGCTCCTCACACGTCGGTTGGTGACCCGGCGCACTAGGGCGTGAGGATGTCGTTGATGGATCCGTATGTATTTTTATCTTTTCGTCAAATCCATGTAGTAGTATATGGTACTACTAGTAATTATCTTACCATTCGCATCAACTTCATAATTTTTGTACGTACTCCATGCATGAACCGTGCCAGAACCAAACTTCTCATTACTCTAGGGAAGATCGTTATTTCTATCTATCAGTCGCGCCATGGAGCAGAACCAAATTTTACAAGTTACAAGTTCAAAAGAAAAAGCCTGCCATGTTCGCGTCGCACCCCCACAAGGTTGGTCCGACACGCCTCTCAAGGGGGAATGCGTGCGGTGTTGCATTTTCACTTACAAGTGGGACCGCAGTTGAGCAAACCGACTATCGTCAAACCCCCACCCCGCCCACCACGCGATGGCTGAGAAAACAGGAGGGAGAAGAGATGGTTGTAGCACGGACTCCAAGAAAATTGGTGCCGGATGGGACTCATGTGGGTGGCATGTGATGTACTGCTAGACGTGAATGCTAGTTATGGCCCATGCCACCCCACTATATCGAGCCTATATCGAGGTGCTCGTTACGTAGAACAAATTTCCTAGAGTCCATGCTCAGCCCTCTTCTATCCCTCTTCTCAGCCAGCCAGCGGACGCGTGGGGCCCATCGTCTGTTTGCTCATATACGGTCCCACATGTCAGTGAAAACGCATGAGAACCCACTGAACCTGAACATCTTTCACCTCGAGTGTTGGTGATGAAAAAAAATCCAATAAAGATCTTCGGTGGCCGCTTTTGGAGTTACTCAAGAGTAGTAAGATTCTATTTACAGTTTAACCCAAGATGCACATCACATGGCTTCAACTACCACTCTATTTCTTGCATGACACGACCTGGATGCTGGATGTCCCACATGTCGGTGAAAGGAGGAAGAACCCAACCAAATCTTGGGTTGGCTCTCGGATTAGACTAGTTGTGCTAACTTAAAATTTTATTGTGTAGAATGGATGCAAGTTTTGGTATTGGGAAGAAGAACACGGCCACCGCATCCGAGAAATGGCCCGGACACGACCCCATTGCCCTACCCAAATGGACAGAATCCGGGCAAAATGGAGGTCCGTTTGGGGTCGTGCGTTGGAGTTGGCCTTACAAGTGGGACCGCAGTTGAGGAAACCGACTATCGGCAAACCCCCACCTCGCCCGCCGCGCGATGGCTGAGTTAGAGAAACGACGAGGTTGAAGAGATTGATGTAGCACAGACTCCAAGAAATATGGTGTCAAATGGAAGTCATGCTGGTGGCGTGTGCCGTACTCCTAGACGTGAATGCTTATTCTGGCCCATGCCACCCTACTACTCCTACTACTTATAGTAGTAGTAGTATCGAGGATTCGAGGTGCTGGTTACGTACAACGAACACATTAACATATGGCCCACCTCACACTGTGGCCAAATTTCCTAGAGTCTGTGCTAGGTTAAAAAGTGTTAGTATTTGTGAGGGTGGGTGGCTGGTCTCAAGTTTAAAACGTGTTGTATTACGTATACGTAAACGTAGAGATAGTGCAGCAGTTCTGAAAGTTTGAACCCAAACATCAGAATGCAATTTGTACTGGACTCATCCGAGGACCTAGGATGATGGGATTCGCAGCTACAGTAAAAACACCCGCCCGACACGTGAAGCATGTGAAGCTAGTACAAATAGTGTACTACTATTGTTGATTGGCCTCATCCGATAACCTGTTGCAATGCACGTACAATTATGTACTATATGCTCCTTCTCGGTCCTCGGGAATCTATGTTCTTCCACTCTTTCATTTAAGACATGAGCTTTGTTCATCCTTTTGCCGACACGCGGGACATCTATATGCCTCCATTTTAAAAAGCATACTATATGCCTCCATGACACATGGGACATCTAGCATCAAGGTGGCGTGTCATGCAAGAAAATGGAGATATACAGTGTGTGAGTCGTGCACTTCGATGGCACCTAGTACTATGCAATATTTTTTCTCCTCGATGGCACGTGAATAGTGCACGTACTCAATGACAGAGCACGGGATGGTAGCCATGGACATGGTCGGCCCTTTTTGAAGAGAGTACTAATAAATAACTTTGATGTGTCCCATCAACTCGCAGAACGACGAGAAGTTTGCTTACCTTCTCCCTCGCCAACGCGTGCGTGGTGGCTCGCAGCACGAGGAGAAACTTTTGCTTACAAGCGGTGGACGTGCAGCAGTTCATTTGGTGTCAGATTGCCATAAGTACTACTGTAGTACCATCATTATTGTTCGACTTCCAGAAGAGGAGAAGAGCCAAGCGCAAGGTCACCTACTAACCTAGTACATTACTACTATAGCCAAAGATGGTCTACCTTTTTAGAGCATGGTTAATTAATATAGGCGGCTCTTGCAGTGGGACATCGTTTAGAGCAAGTACTCTCTTCGTAGGAACAAAGGAAGTGAAACAAAAGTTGGAGTGGATGCTAGATTGCCAATTAAAACATGATTACATATCAACAAAAATCCTATAGCATTCTATCCTATGAATCAAACGACCAATGTAGGAAAATTATGAGGGGGGGTCTCTCCAACAGTGTTCCTCGGCTCGCACCTAGCATCATGGTGGTCGAACTTGGAGTCATTCATCTGGTACACGTGGCATCTCAGATCTGGACACAAGGTGACGGGACCTCTCACTTCGTCCACCATTTGAAGCGGCACGCCGGTGGAGGAGTAGCATACTCCAATATTAGGTTGGCTCTATGTGATGTGACAACTTCATATACTAACCGGATGCTGGCTATACTACTATGGTAATCACACTCCAAGAAGTGACTCGAAAACCATTCATAAATTGAGCCTATGACATGCATTTGCAAATGTACCATTCGTTACATACAACAAGTCATCAACACACAACGACAACGAGGATTCATGTTGGATTATAGATTATTTCCAACAAAACATTCTAGTAAATACTGAAGTTTTCATCACACAACAAATAACAAGCAATGAAATGAACTTCAACTCAACCAATCCTCGGCGTTGGAAACGCTTGCTTTGAACCATAGGTGCTCTGGGAAGGGCCAGCTATTGTCAATATCGAGAGCAACGCAGGACTGATCATCCAGGCTGAAGCGGCATATATCAGGAGCAGGGTAGGGAACCACCGCAATGTCCGAGGTATAGATACAATTGCTTCTCATAAATGGTAGTAACGTTGTGTCAACAGCAGCTGGATCGCCTTTAACCATCATTGGATAGTTTGGTCCAAGGAAGAGCGAGTTTTCTCCAAGACTATCAATACTGAACCAGGGAGAAGGTGTTGGTGCTAGCACACTAGTATCCATACCGAATACCCTGCAACGGGTGTTGGAATAGGTCCAGAGAGGGCGACCATGGGAGAGAACACGTGCTCCCTTAGTAGTAACAATCTCAGTGCACTGTATACAGACAAGAAGAGGTGATCCATCGGAATTAGTTGCCAGGCGCCACTGAGTATATAAGTCCTGCTCGTCCTCATGCTCGTGATCATCACCATCGTCATCTCCCCCTTGGTTATAATTTTTTTCAAGTATAGGTGGTGGAATGTTCACAGGACCTTGGAAACACAAGAAGAAGGTTAATTAGTAAAGGGAAACTTGCTAACCCGCAGGCATGTGGATGAAACAATTATAATTACGGTGGAAGACAAACATACCGAAACTATGAGGATCCCATGCAAAAATAGTGCCACAAGTGGTGGAAGCAAACAGAAGATCCTCATATTCAATTGCATCATAGTACTCATCATCCGTGTACAGAAACTGATTTTTGAGCAATATCCATGGACGAACCATGGAATCAGTAACGACGGCAACAAGCTTGTCGAAGATAGCAACAACTTCATAGTTCTTGTAATTCCAAGAGCGGTTGGGAACTCGACAAATTGCTATCTTCCGTAGACGACAACCACCATGATCGTATTTGAACGTACGAAGATCATCTGTGTGCTCAACCTCAGGGCACTCTAAGATTTTTGGAAGTGGAACCCGCTGACGAGTGTACACATTCACAAGTTCCCACTCGCAATTGTACCCAATATAAACAACCCAATCTCCATTTGCGCCAGCCAAGGCCTTACCCTTAAGCGATGGCATCTTGACATCACATGTATCATTATCAAGCGGCATCAACTTGCACAAGGCGAGGCCTCCGTCGTCCGCGCCAATGCAAACAGGCTTATAGCAAAGAAGATAGGGGAGATCAAACCTCTCCTGGACCCTTGGGTTCCTTGTAATGATGTTATTAGTTGAGTCAAGAATGGTCTTGAACGAACCTGCCATGCTAGCCGAGGTGATGACGTCGCACCGATCAATGAGTTCCTCCACCACGTCATCTTTCAGATTGGGGCAAGAATAAGGGGGTCGTTTCCGGCCTGTTCCCTCCATGGAGAAGACAATCGGACAATGGCAGAAGGAAGGGTGAAGGCAAATGGAGGAGGGGGGAAGAGTGTGCGACAGCAGTTCCAAATCGAGAGGGAAAGGCGAAGAGTCGGTGGACGGTTGCCAGTTTGCCACGGTACACGAAGAGGCGCCCCGGCCTACACGTCCGTTCAAAAATACTAGTAGAAAAGGACTCGCCGTTGTCTCACTGACATGTTGGAACGGGACCACATGTCAACGAAACATGGTGTGTAATTTCTCATGCAAAATGCGATCTGGCCACGTTGGCCCGAGGTGCCACATTAGTTATCGACCTTTATTTTTTTAATGGTGTGTTGTTCAGTTTTGAAGCACACTAACTGGTACTATATATGCAGAGAAAATATAAACTACTCTACCACTACTCCACTTCTAGTACTAGTAGTATAAAAAAGATATATAGGCTGGAGCTTCAGCGCTTTCTTGCTAAGGGCTGCCCACTTGCTTCTCACACTATCACCCTCTCTCCAGATCTAGAAAAGACGGCCTCTCTCTCCCTCCTCGTCGGTGGTCACAAATCCTCCGGGGAATAAAAGGACGTGCAGCATTAACGCACTCGTCGTCGGCGAGTGAGGTCACGCACTGATGACAAGGTCGTCCTCTCATACCTAGCGCCCACGCGGGATGGCCTCCGTCCCCAAGCTTGCTGCTGTAGTGTGTGCGGAGGAGGACGACCACGAGCGAAGCCACTTCCCGCCGACCCTCAAGTATGCTACCTCTTTTCGAACCATACCCTTGTTCTATTGCCCCATCTGCCACATCGTTGCATGTGGATCTTTTTCCACTCCACCATCTTCCCAATTTGCTATCCTCTGCTCTGCTGGTCACACAGATGAAAACCTTAATTTGCACTATTAGAGGAAACCCTACTTCATGCAGACTAATCCATGTCTGGGTTGAATAAGGAAAGGAAGGGAGACTGTACTGTCCAAGAGAGTAGGCATCGAACCCGTATCTAGGTTGAAAAGGGGAAAATCAGTAGCTAAGGAACGAGTCTCGTGTCTCTTGGTTGAAGAAGGGTAGAAAGGCATGACAACGCAATAGAGAATGACCAGGTCGATCGGTTTGTTGTCCTCACATAGGAAAAAGGTGGCTAAAGAGAACAAAAATGGGACGTAATCCACATATGCTGCCTGGATATTTGTTGCTCTGGGCAACCACATACCTCCCTCACCACTCTATGCGTCCGTGGAGGTACATCGTACTGGTGCGCCCACTGTCCGAATGGGCCTCCCATGCTCTTATTGCCACTTTTTTGTTGTTAGTATAACGCCAGCAGTCAAGTCAAGCAATGCTACTGCTAAAGTGATGCCACATTTAACTAATGCCGCACTCAGTCTAATGCCACCGATAAATTTAAGCAATGCCATTTAATGTCACTGGATTATTTCAGGGTTAGCTGTTGATTGTGGATGTATTAAAGATTTTTCAGCTAAGGCATTCTAATGTTGTTGCACAGCCAGTATACCAATGATGAAACTTGTTACTACCTTCAGATTTTTGCACTGTTAATGCTTATAGATTACATACCTCACTTTCATGAGATAAGTTAATTTTTTTGTACAGTGTCACCAAAATGCCAAGGCGCTGATGTCATTTTATTTTGGTTAAACTGCACAAAAAATTATGAAGAGAAGAGGAAAGGTCAAGAGTGGGCACCTCCTCCTCCGGCTGTTCTCTTGATTCGTTCAATCAAGTTTTTATGTTTGATCGATTATCAAGATTAGGATAGCAATTTTTAAGGTCCCCATGAGTTCGAAATGATATTTACCTTGGAGGTACATGGTTTGCAATTTTTTTATACTGTCATTAGTTAATAATGCTAGTTACCTTCCGACTTTTGTATTTGGTTTAATGCTCATGCACAACTAGTATACAAATGCTGAAACTTGTTACCTTTACATTTTGTATTGTTGATTCTTATAAAAATCTTCCAGTGCTAGAGTTTATTGAAATCTGTTCAGTAAAACCATTGTACTATACCACTGGATTAGTGTATATTAGTAGTATTCGAATGGTGTTGCATTAGCGTATGGACATAAATAAAGTGTGGCAAGCTTTCCCAGATATGTGCTCAAGAAAACTACTACCTGTTTTTCTAAATACTAGATGTTTGGGTACTTTAAATTGAACCACAAAAACGTCTTATATTAAGGAACAAAGGGTGTAGAGTTCACTCAAATTATCCCGGTAAAGCTAGTCACACCTTTGTTAAAATTAATGTTCATTATGTTATCGGAGGACGTCTATATGTTTGTCTCTAATGCATGTCGACTACATACCTGACATCATGATGTAATGTTAAGTCATTTCCTTTTGTACAGTGTCACTGAATTGTCAAGGCGGTGATGGCATTTTATTTTAGTTGAACTCCACAAAATATGCTTAAAAGAAGAGGAAAGGTCAGGAGTTGATCATTCTTTCAGAAAGAACTATATATGCCTTTCTGACATCAGCCAATGTTGCCTTATTTATTCCTTCAAACAGGTGGTTAGAAATAGTCTTGCTACCTTTTACCATTAAGAAATTGGAATGCTTATATTTGTGAGTCTATGCTTCAACTAGTGTTATTTTTACAGTAATCACACTTTCAATATCTATGCAAACAGGGATGCTCGATTTTAGTGGAACTGCACAAAAAGTCCAACTGGTTCAACATTAGGAGCATGTTTTCTTCCAAACCTTTATATCCAATTGGTGGCACTATGAGTTGTTCATTACGAAGGTACATGGTTTGCTACTATCTTGCTACTCTTTTTGTACTGTCATTAGATAGTAATACTAGTGGTTTGCATGTGAATTTATTGGCAGGGTGGACCTACATTGGAGGTGCAGGACATGATTCAATGATTGGATGCTCAATTTTGGTTGTATCGATTTCACCTCTTCCATCACTGCGAACATGGATATCCTTGGTCTGATGAAGAATAGGCGCTATATTTCTGCTCTGAACCAGCAAATCAATTCAGTATGAAATTGTCCAGGGCAAAACATGACTGTATCAAATTGTCCAGTGCAAAACATGACAGATGCTAAGCGGAAGAGACATGTTTAAACCGAAAATACAAGGTGGGGTATATGTTTACTAGCTGCTTGATATTTGTGTAGACAGAGATGTCTGCCCGTTGCTATTTGGCAAACAAACAAAGTGACCGCAATTTTGGTTGAACTGCACAAGAGAATAGTATAGTCACTGCATGCAGTGCCATTTGAAAATAGACACAGAAAGATTGGATAGTCACTTCATGGACTGCAGAAAAGTAGTACTGTACTATTTATTGGCCAACACTAGGTGCTTCATTGCTTTGGTCTGATTATACAATGGGCATCATTTTGCCTAAGTTAAAGTTTGTATTCCGAAAATAGTCTTGCCGTGTGATCGAGAGAAGACCAAATCATATTGCAGTGGATGTTCCTCCATCATGTGTGGTTCATTCTCATGGTTCCAGCTGTTGGTGAAACCACTTACATTTGCAAGACGAATTGTAGACTTCACAAACAAATTTATCTTTCAGTCTGTACTGAATGTTGGCCAAGAGAAGCATCCATGTTAGTAGGAAGAACAAATGTTTTTTCTAGATCTTTGCTTTTGGAGCTACATATTTGTATATGATCTGTGAATCATTGAGATGCATTAACATGTTGATCTTATGTATGAGAATCGTACTAGTTGGTTTTAGTTGCGACGCAAGATCTGAAGTGGCTGATCTTTGCTTTTTGAGCTACATATTTGTATATGATCTGTGAATCTTTGAGATGCATTAACAATTCCTTATTTCTGTTCGCTCAGTGTTTACAAGTTACTGATTGATCACTAGCTAGCCTACTAATGCGCTCCTGGCAGTTTTAGTTGCGACGCAAGATCCGAAGTGGCAGTTTTTTGAATAAAAATGCCACCACTGAAGAAACTGACAAGCTGCTCTGAAGAAAATGTCATGCGAATCTAAAGAAACTGCCAGCAAAAATGTTCGCAAATGCCTTATCTCCCAGGCAACGTTCATCAACTAATGCGATTGTACACGTACACCATCTGACCTACTCGATCCTACACGTACACTATCCGACCTACTCGATCCTACACGGATAAATAGCGGATCACGCACATACTACCTCCTTTCCGGATTACAGGGCTCAATTCAAGAAACCACCTACTCGATCCTACACGAATAAATAGCAGATCACGCACGTACTAGTACCTCCTTTCCGGTTTGCAGGGCTTAATTCAAAAATCTCACCAACCAAGGTACTCCCTCCATCCAGGTTTATTAGTCCCGTGAGCAAAGCAGCAAGACCAAGGCATGGCAATAATTAGCTGCATGCAGAAGTTTAAGCCTAATTAATTCCGGCGATTTAAGTGGATGCATGCGTGCCCTCGGCTGCGACTCATTGCATGCTGCTCCGTGTACTGGCTGCGAGCGATTCTGAGTGCCTGCATGCAGCCGGACGTAATTAAGGCAGCTAATTGATGCGAAAAAAGATGTGCTTTAATTGTTGCAGGCCTTTTAAATCCGTGGAATCATTATTGACAAGGAGGGAGATGATTGGAGTGCACTCATTTGACCGTCATGCCGGCGTGCGTCCCAGCACGGACCGGACAGGACGGCACAATCATAATTTCAGTTTCTCTAGTTTTCCACGGCAAGCTAGCGCGCTAAGCCATGCCTGCTTGTGCATTGAATTCTGATGACCATCGCGCTACCTTCCGCCTATAAGTACTGTTTCCCGGCCTTCTCTGGCGGCATCGTGACCCAACTCGCCATATCCTCATAAGCCCCCACCGGCCCGACGTCGCTCACCACTTATCCTCACTCTCGCCACGTCCTCCATGCCCGCGCCCATCCACGATACGCGAGGCCGGAGGCGGTCACCGCCGGAACTAGTGTTCGGTTTTTCACCGGAAGGCAGACGGGGGGAGGAGGCATTCTATCGGTCTTTAGATGGCAATGCAGAGACCGAGGTATTGTTGGAGCTTGACCACCTGGCGGAGGAGCAGGAGTTGTTGGAGCGCGACCGCCTGGCGGAGGAGCAGCGTATCGCCGATTTGCGCCGCCAGCGAGACATGGAGCAGCAGCGCACCGACGCTTTGAGTCGCGAGCAGAGCACCCGCAACTGGGCCGACTACATGGAGGCCGGCGCCCGGCAAATAGCCTTGGAGGCTGTCGGGCACACACGCGTTCGCGACGCCGATTTTTACTACCAGCTAGTCAAGTGGGTTTCCCACTTAGAAGTCGAAGCTTCGGTGGACCACGCCGGCATGGAAAGGGCCAACGCGCGTGAGCAGCGCGCCCTATCGCACCTCTGGCAAGTCCGAGGCAAGGCGGAGGATGCCGGTGCCGGCGTTTAACGTGTACCGCAGATGGCGGCCGGCATCGTCTAGTTAGCTAAGAGTAAGTTAGTACTTGTATGCTAGAGTATTAGTGGGAGTAGATAGTTAACTTGGCTATGATGGTTGTCAACGTGGAAGTTCAATACTCTATATGTGGATCAGACATGTTACTTTGCTCTGAATGTTCAACTTTCCATTTGAACATATGGAATGGGCTGTTATTTTTTTAAGTGGGTTGTATTTGTCCTCCACGAGTTTAGAGGCTGACTTGTGGGCCTACCAAGTTGACGCGTACACAATCAGGAGATGATTGTACGTGGACAGGATGATAGCTGGGACCCCCCAAGGTCATGGCAGTACTCAAGCAAGTGCCTCCTTATTTCAAGCCAATAAAAAAATGGCTCCTCCTAGTGGATTTCTGACATCTAGGTCCCATGTCATTGTCAACGTAGTCAATAAACGAGAGAATTGCACAACGAGCCGCTAATACCAGGGACCCAGCAGCTCGCCCAGTTATTTTTGTTTTGGGATAATTTGATAAATGCCACTCCAAATCTGGTGTTTCCGAGAAATTCCACTGCAATTTCCAAACTTTGAAAAATGCCATTTCATGCCATTTCTAGAGGCATTTTTCGAAGTCTGGAGGGCGTTTTTCAAAGTTTGTAAATTGCAGTGGCGTTTTTCAAGGTTTGCAAAAATTGCAGTGGCATTTTTCAAAGTTTGGAAATTGCAGTGGAATTTTTATGAATCACCATAATTGGAGTGGCATTTATCTAATTTGTTTTTGAGACGAAAGCAGGTTGTCAACTGGGCTATGCTGGGCACTCTGGCCTGTCTAGACAGCCTTTTCTTTTATGTTTACCACAGACTAGCCCAGTAGTTTTTTTTCTTTCTGAAAATGGCTAGCGCAGTTCTTTTGTGATTTGTCAAGTAAGTCGCTTTGTCAGGCCTGTTGGGCTGCAAATCTTTCAAGACAAGAAGAGCTTCATTCGGCTGGCCGAGAAAATGGCCTATCAGTAATGAGAAATGGGCTGTACATTTTTAAAACATAGCAAACCGACAATTAGTTTCAAATTTCTTTTTTCCATTTCGAGATTTTAAATTGCATTGATTTTTATGTGTGGACAATTTATTGGATTTTATATTGATATACATTTATTTTTAAAATCAGTTTGAATGTGACTCAAAATTTCGGGATTAAAAACAGTTCGGACCGCACCGAAATATGCAAAATTTCGTATAATTTTTTAACCGTGGCCACAATATGGATGGTAATGCTAACAAAAAGAATATGGGCTCAAAAAACCTTAAGAATTAGCAAATGTGCTGTAAATTATTAGAAATAATGGCAGATGGGTTGTATGTTGTTTTCCATATATTTGAGGCTTTCCTAAAAAAAGGTTGACGCACAAGCAGTGACTGTTGGATGTCCATCCAACGGCCGTCGTGCTTATTCAATCTCTGCTCTTCCTGCTCCAGCCGCTCAAACAAGCGTCGGCGGGACTGCCTATTCCCTCCTCCCCACGGTTGGTTGTGCTGCCGCGCAGGCCTCACCGCCCCACCGTACTCCCATCACTGGCCTAGCCATCCCTCTACTCACCCACACCTGTTGTTATTCTCTGGTGACGACAGACGAACCAGTAAACTCTCATACAGTAGTACTCCCCTCCGCGTGGGAAACAACTGCTAGTCTTCCCTGGCTCCGTGTCGTTCCCTTCCTAGGCCTCGCCATCGTCCACCGCCCTGGTGCTCTCGGTGCGACATGGTCAACGTGGTCAATGACCGACATGCATCTGAAGTGGACTATACGTGGAGAGGCTGGCAGCTAGGTCCACGACCGCACACAAGGAAATGCCTCCTTATTACGCGCAAAGTAATGATTCCTCCACCTGACATCTGGGACCCACCGAAAGGGCCTCTATATTTCGCGAAAAAATGTTACCGCCGCTGATAGCTCGGACCCACCAGCTATATCTTCGCACGCAAGGAAGTGCCTCCTTATTACGCACAAAAAAATGAATACTCCCACTACTAGCTGGGACCCAGTATAGTGGGCCTACTAAGTTGACGGGGACGGAGGGCTTTGTCAACTTAGTCAATATGCACGATTCTAGCTCCAGTGACCGTACGATGTCCATCCAACGGCGGTAGTGCTTCTTCAACCTCTGGTCTTCTTGCTCCAGCCTCCCAAAGCAGTGTCGGTCATGCCGCCTTCTCCTGCCTCCCGTGGCCGGTTGTGCTGCCGCGGAGGCGTCACCGCCCCCATACTACTCCCACCGCTGGCAAGGCCATCCCTCCACTCACCCACACCCCCCGTTATTCTGCGATGACGGCAGCCTCACACCGCAGCCTAACTAGTGAACCCTTGTACTCCTCTCCGCGTGGGCATCCACTGCCGCATCTTCCCCGGCTCTGCGTTGTCCCCTTCCTAGGCCTCGCTGTCGTCCATCGCCATGGTGCTCTCAGCGCGGCGTGGTCAATGTGGTCAACGACCAACTTCCATCGGAAGAGTACTGTACATGGATAGGCTGACAGCTGGGTCCACGACAGCTGCAAGGAAGTGCCTCCTTATTACGCGGAAAATAATTATTCCTCCACCTGATAGCAAGGACCCACCGGATGGGCCACCATATTTCGCGAAAAAAAAAGGTTTCCCCCTTGACTGCTAGGACCCATCGGACGAGCCACCGTATTTCACGAAAAAAATGTTCCCCCCGCTGTCAGCTCAGACCCACCGGAAGTGCCTCATTTTTACACACAAAAAAATGAATACTCCCCCTGCTAGCTGGGACTCACCTTGGTGGGAGGCTGACTTGTGGGCCTAATAAGTTGATGGGGGCGGAGGGCTTTGTCAACTTAGTCAATATGAACGATTCTAGCTCCGATGACCATACGATGTCCATCCAACGGCCATAGTGCTTCTTCAACCTCTGGTCTTCTTGCTCCAGCCGCCCAAAGCAGCGTCGGTCGTGTCACATGCTCCTGCCTCTCGTGGTCGGCTGTGCTTCCACGGAGGCCTCATCGCCCCTACTATTTCCACCACTGGCCAGGCCCTGCGGCGATGGCAGCCTCACACCGCAGCCGAACCAGTGAACCCTCGTACTCCTCTCCACGCGGGCTTCCACTGCCGCGTCTTCCCCGGCTCCGCGTCATCCCCTTCCTAGGCATTGTCGTCGTCCACCGCCCTGGTGCTCTCGGCGCGGCGTGGTCAACATGGTCAAGGAATGACTTCCATCGGAAGAGTACTGTACGTGGATAGGCGGACAACTGGGTCCACGTCGGCTACAAGGAAGTGCCTCCTTATTACGCGCAAAATAATTATTCCTCCACCTGACAGCAGGGACCCACCGGACGGGCCATCGTATTTCACGAAAAAAAATGTTTCCCCCTGACTGCTGGGACCCACCAGCTACATCTTCGCACGCAAGGAAGTGCGTCCATGCAAAAAAAACGATTCGCTCCCCTGACTGCTGGGACCCACCAGCTACATCTTCGCACGCAAGGAAGTGCCTGATAGTCGGGACCCACCTAGTCAAAGCGTATGTAGCGTTGTCATTCTGGTCGCGAACGTGTACGTACATACTGGTTGATGTAGAGGCGCACACGTGTCGTAGTAGAGGCGCACACGTAGCATGTACACGTACGTACAACGGCCAGTGTGCAAGAAAGAAAATACGGCCACGTACGTATATACGGGCGGGGTCTCCAACGCCTACTCGCGCATACGTATGGCCAGGGCTCGTGTACATGACTGGGTCGGAACAGAGAAACAACATCGTCGTCGTGTTCATGGGGAGGCAACGGAATGTGTCGTGTTCATCGGGAGGCAACGAAACGCGTGGGAGCCAACCGGCTTGGACGGAATAGCCGATGGAAACGAGGCCTGGCGTACCGCACAATGGAGGAAACAGCCTTCTGTTCGACCGGCCACGTTCGAAATGGGACCCTGTTCATCGGGAGGGGTCTGGCATACCGCAAAACGGAGGAAACGGACTTGTGTTGGACCTTCTACGGTCGAAACGGGGTCCTGTTGATCGGGAGGGGTGTGGCGTACCGCAAAACGGAGGAAACGGACTT
The DNA here is from genome assembly GCF_018294505.1 of Triticum aestivum. Lineage (NCBI taxonomy): Eukaryota > Viridiplantae > Streptophyta > Magnoliopsida > Poales > Poaceae > Triticum > Triticum aestivum. The sequence continues at coordinate 577,086,028 of NC_057795.1, forward strand.
GTGTTGGAGCGCTACAGTCGAAACGGGGGTCCTGTTCATCGGGAGGGTGTGGCGTACCGCAAAATGGGACTCCACGGGATACTGTTCATCTCCACCATCGACCTCCTCCAGCCTCCACAGGGGTACTATTCATCCACCGTCGACCTCCTCCAGCCTCCACCTGCGACTGTTCATCCATGGGCTCCTGTTCATCCAGCCTCCACCGCGCTCTACTCCACCTGCTACTGTTCAACCACCCCTCTCCACGGGCTCCTGTTTAACCACCCCTCCACGGGCTACTGTTCATCCACCCCTCCACCATGTACTGTTCATCCAACCCTCCACGAGGTCGTCCTGTTCATCCATCCCTCCACGGGGTCCTGTTCATCCAGCCCCAAGCGGCTCAATCGATCGGGGCCATGTTCATCCAGAGGCAGCACCACAGGGTCCTGTTCATCCACCCCCACCGGGAACTGTTCATCCAAACCCCCCTGCAACGCTCACTGTTCATCCAGAGGCATCATCGATCGGCTTTAGTTAGTAGCAGTAGCGAAGGAATCGCTGGTTCAGTTAACAGCCATCGATCGATTGCTCGGGTTCAGTAACGCGTAGCCTGCAGTGCAATCGCTCGGGTTCAGTAGGCGAATGCCTCGTTCGGGTTCAGTTAGAGCCTTGCAACGCCTCGCACCCACGTGCGTGTATGAGAGAAACACGCAAACCTCCATGCATCGCTCGGCCCCGGCCACCCACCGTAACCGGGAACACCCCGATATTTTCCTCGCCCTCGCTTCTACCATGGTTTTTTCCGTCATGGACGGCCCAAAGAATGTCATGCAGCTACGTCTCCGGCCCACCCAGGATGAAAAACCCATTTTCTTTCATGATTTTTTGTCATAGAAGTAGGATCCCACCACATCTATGATGATACCGGGTTTTGTCACAATTGTCGTCATAGAAGTGTCACAAGTATGACAGAAAAAAAATTCGTTTGGCCCAAAATGTCATGGATGTGTCTTTTTTTTGTAGTGTGAGCATCATCTTCGGGGTCGGGAAGCAGGTGCACACCTCTCTAATCTGCACGCGGAACGAATGGTCGTTGCCGTACAGATCCTCCAATGCGAGCTTCCAGCCCTCAATGTTCGCCATGGCGGCGGTGGCCGGCGGTGGTGAGTTGGGAGTGGAGTGGGGAGTGGAGGCGACGCGGACGATGGGTGGGGAGTTGTGGGTGGCGCGGTGGGTGGGCGTCGTTTTATTGATGCGGTGGGTGAGAACGCGAACCGTCCAGAGTGGAGTGGGCGAGTGGGAGTTGGCGTCTCTATGAAGAGTACAAGTAACTTTTTACATCTACAACTAACAAGCTCCTACTCTTACCGCATTGGCATTGCACCCTATTTCTCTAACCACAGGTCCTGGGTTTGAGACCCAGGCCAAACATTTTTTCTTTTTCTTTTTTTTTTAATTTTGGGCGTCTCCAGCACACACAATAAATGGAGTTCAGCATATTCAGTTCACCCAAATTCAGTTAGTTCAGTAAAATGGAGTAAATGTGCTTCATCAGCATATTCGGTTAGTTCATTAAAATTCAGTTAGTTCAGTTAGTACACATGACAAAATTCAGTACATTCAGTAAAGTGGAGATGCAAACATTCAACAAATGCACATGACAAAATTCAGTTACAAGATAGAAGATGCCTCAGGTGCAAAATTCAGCAAAATCAACAAGTTACAAGTTTATTCCCCTAAAAAGTTCACCCATGAACTAATACCAAGATATAGTTCATCACTGAACTTGCAACAACAAATGTAACATGACACAATTCATGCATCAGGTGTTGCATTCAGATCTGGAATCACCATAGGTCTGTCATCTCCACACAACAACCATAAGAAGCCCCTCCCTGCTTGATCTGAAGATGTTCTTGCAACTGAAGATGCTGCATTGATTCCTCTGCCCCTCCCTGCACTTGAAGATCCTCCAGCTGCTTCATTTATTCCTCTACCCCTCCTTGCACTTGAAGATCCTCCAGCTGTTGCATTTCTTCCTCTGCCCCTCCCTGCACCTAAAGTTGTGCCAGTTGCTGCATTTCTTCCTCTGCCCCTCCCTGCACCTGAAGTTGTGCCATCTACTGCATTTCTTCCTCTGCCCATCCCTGCACCTGAAGATGTGACAGATGCATTTCTTCCTCTGCCCCTCCCTGCACCTGAAGTTGTGCCATCTGCTGCATTTTTTCTTTTTCCTCTGCTAGCAGGTTGTGAGCCTTCTCCTCTTTCAGTTCTCCCAATGTTCATCTATGTTGTGACTGTTGGCTGGGGAATTGCAGCAGCTGCTGCTGCAACAAATGTTGATTGTTCTGGTAGGGGGCCATGGAACCTTTGTGGAGCCCTGTGAGATCTCTCCCTCCTGGCCATGCTTGAAACCATGTTGTCTGGCACTGGCTTGGATCCATGCTAGGGTTTGCCAAGTGAGGAAAAATGTTCTGCACAACAAATAAATGCAAGAAATAAGCCTTGTGAGATGAGTTATGAGATGAGCAAAGAAGTTCAGAAAGATTTATGTAAAATTCAAGAAATAAGTTATGTACTTCTACAAATGTTGGATCATCATAGTCCTCATCTTCTATTGGATATCTAGGTCCCGTTTGAGCTTCTTGGTACTTGTAGTGCCCCTTCCTGTTGTGATCAGGTCTGCCACATATGGATCAGTGCATTGTCACTCCATTTTTGTTTAGCACTCTAACACCACCTTTCATCTTTTCCTCTGGTGTCCTTTTCCTATTTTTTGTGGGCCTTCCTAGTTGTTTAGTGAAGATATGTGGATACACTTTATCCCCATCCATCTTCTCCCATATTTCAGGGTCTCTAAGAGGCATCAGATTGTATCCATAGGCTTTCAAATATGTTTGGACAGAGTAGCACTCATGGACCATTTCCTCTGGATCCTCTCTTATCTCATACATGCAACTCCATGACTACAAGGTATTCTTGACAGCTGCCATCTACCACAGTCACACCTAAAAAAGGCAAGGTCCACATTGTAGCTATTAGGACCTAACTGTACCTTGAACAATTCCTGTCCAGCACCAGCAACATGACAGTTAGCTGCATATTCAATATGTTTTTCAAGCTTTTTGAGAATCTTGGGACAGATTCTATGTCCTGTCCATTTTTCAATTGCTTCTCTTTGTTTGCTCTGCATTCTGTGCATAAGCTTATAGAAAATATTTTCCAACATTGAAAGCACTGCCATCTCCCTAGCATCCAAGATGTAATTGTTGAAAACTTCAGAATTGTTGTTCAAGACTATGTCACATTTGGGAAACTCACTGAAGAATGCTTTCATCCATGTCTTTGGATTTAATCTGTCAGTCCAATTAAAAGCTGCAGCACTATGTTCATCCATCTTCTGACAATTTGCTCTCCACTTCTGCTTGTTAGTAGATCTTGCTATGGCCCATAAGTCTTGTTTCGGCACTTTTCCTTTGTGCTTCTCATGGAAGTTTTGATAAATGTGCCTCACACAAAACATGTGTTCTGCATCTGGCCACACTTTTACATTGCATTTATTAATCCCTTCTGCTTGTCACTCATGATTGTGAAAGGTGAAGTGTTTATGATATTAAGATCATCTCTAAGAGTGGTCAAAAACCATTCCCAAGCACAAGTACACTCAACTTCAACCCAACTCATGGCCAGAGGGAATATGCAGTCATTAGGATCTATGCCAACAGCAGTCAGCAACACCCCTTTGTACTTTGTCTTCATATGACAATCATCAACAAATATAATAGGCATGCATCCCTGAAGCCAACCTCTTTTGCAAGCATCATAAGACCAATACACTGATTTCAAACATTTTCTGCCCATTGGGTACTGTTCATTTGTCACAACATGAGTAGACACAAGAAATGTGGAGCCAGGGTTACATGTCCTCGGTTCCTGACCATAGTCCCACAACTTACTAAACTGTTCATCATCATCCCCATGAATTATCTTCAGAGCTTGTTTCCTAGCCCTAGCTAACTTCCATCTGTTGACAGTAATGTGAAGCTCCTTTGTAACCTTCCTTGAAAATGTGCCATGGCCCATCTTTTGGTCATCCCTGAATTCATCAATGAAAAACTTTGTAAGGAAATTGGTTGTCAGTGCTTTCAACTCCCATGCCTTCTGACACTTGTGGACTACAACATAAATCTTTATCACAAAGTCTCATGTTCTATTATCCAATCCAGCTTTAAGAAGCCATGGACAACCAGGCTTGCACACTGCCTCCAATCTGGTTTTTTCATTCTTTATCTTCTTGATCTCAACTCTATTCCTTATTGAATATGCATTCAGAGCTTGCCTCAGTTGCTTGACATCTGCAAAGACCATGCCTACTCTGAATATAGGAGAGTTCATGTCCACCTTTGCATTGAAAGCACTGAACTTGTATTTTAGGTTATCTTCTTCTTCTCTTGACAAATCAAGGTCATCATCCTCAAGTGCATATTCAGGCTCATCATCTATCTCTTCTTGCTCCTCTTCGTCCACACCAAAATCAATGTATTCATCAAATAGATCATCATCTCCCTCATCAATGTTGAAGTCACCATCACTAAAGTCTGAATCTGTCAATTCTCCTACTGTCTCTGCTTGCTTTGAAACTGCAATTTGCATGTTTGCACTTGATGTGCCGGCTGCTTGAACTGAAACTTCCATGTGCTGACTTCCACTAGTTGCTGGCTCTGAGAGAGGTATTTCAACCAATGATCTAGACACTGAGCTGGGCATTGTATATATGACATCATGCCTGCAAATCTAAATAAAGTCTGAATGGTCAATCAATATCTCCAGCACCTTATGGACTGCACTTGCTGTGATCATGTACTGGACATCAGCATCTCCTCTAATTGGCACCAGCCCTTCTGACAATAGGCACCCATGCCTACACCAATAGATGTGGTGCTCCCACACAGGATAGCTCAACCATTGCAGATGCTTCTCAATAAATGAATATGAGAAATTAGCAACAGAGCAATAGTCCAGGATCTCCACACTAGCACTTGCATACTCCAGATTGCTACTTGGTCCACAAAAAATGTCATTATGCTCAATTTGCAAAGTGAAGAATGTAGATTCCACAAGTATGCCCATTGCTTCATCACACACTGCACAACAAATTCAGAGCATGATCAGCAATATTCAGACAATGAAAATATTCAGAAGTGTCAACATTATTCAGACTTTCAAAGCACTACAATATCTAGAATAGTAACATCAACTACAAAGATTCCAAACCTACCCTACCCCAAAATCACACATTTTCATCTCTCCTACCCAAAAACCACACATTTTCATCTATCCTACCCAAAAACCACACATTTTCATCTATCCTACCCCAAAACCCCAACTTTATGGCCCAAAACCCCAACTTTATGGCCCAAAACCCCAACTTTATGGCACAATCTTCAGAATCAACATGTTTGGGATCAACTTCAACATTACAACCAGTACAGGCCTAATACCACATCTTTCCTAGCAAAATAACTGAACTTGATGATAGAAAACATCAACTTTAGAGCCCTAAACCCCTACTTTCCTCTGCTCCAACAACATAAACCCTAGCAACCGAACCGAACCTCCAACCCCACTCCGCAGCAACCTTCTAATCTACCCCGGCAACCAACCCCGACGAGTAATAGTGCCGATCAATCCCGGCGACCAACCACGATGAGTGCCAAAAAAGCAGATGGAAAGAAGAGGTGCAAGAGGGAGGGACTTACCATAATCCGGCGGAAATGTGCCCGGTTCGCGGATGAAGCCGGCGGATTCTGGTGGCTCCATGGCCGCCGCGATGGCCGGCGACGTCGCTGCCGTCGCTGACGTCAGGGGAACAGGTGCCGTCGCCACTCCTGCGGCTCCCGCAACTGAGGCGAAGTGATTTCCCGACCAGGTGGGAGGAGGGGCCACAATATAAAATAACCAAGGAAGGGCCAAATAGGGACTGCGGGCATCATTTCCAGAAACATTTAGGGGGGTTTCGCAAAAGAGTCGGTCCAACCAGGTGTGCCACGCAACAGCCAACTGGGCGCCAATTGTCCGTCTCTGATTGGCTATGGACTAAACCATCACATAGTTTGCAAGTTTGTGGACTAGTTAATCACCTTTTGCAAGTTTATGGACTAAACCATCACATAGTTTGCAAATTTGTGGACTAGTTAATCACCTTTTACAAGTTTATGGACTAAACCATTACATCCAATGCAAGTTTCTAGATCTCTAGTGTTCTTGCCTCTTTTTAAAACCTGGCAGTGTAAAAAGGCATGCAGCCCGTTTAACAACTAATTGTTGTTATAAGGCGCCAGTATCCTACATGAACAAAAGACCTTTTTTGCCGGACAAGGACATATGCGTGATTAAATAGAAAGCAAGTTTTTTTTCATAAAATAACATGCCAACCAGCCCCTGATAGATGGGCCTCAACGGTCAGATACATCATCAATATGATGTTGAGACTCTCTTACAACATTTAGCCTCAAACATGGTACTGACATGAAAAAAAATTAAATAGTGATACTGATTCGTTACCACTGCCCGAAGTATAGTATCTCCATATAACTCGCCTAAACCCCCACTGCCTCTGTCGCCGTGCTCGAGGCGACGGAAAAAGCTTCCTTCGCGGGTGCCAAGCCAGCCAATGGCCGCCGGCGCCTCTCCGCCGGAGACGGCGCTCCCCGCGGCGGACGGCCCCGGAGACGAAGACGGGGAGGAGGAGGCGCAATGCCGCATCTGCCGCCTCCCGGCCGAGGCGGGCCGCCCCCTGCGCCACCCCTGCGCCTGCCGCGGCAGCATCAGGTTCGTCCACGACGACTGCCAGCTCCGCTGGCTCGCCACCCGCCAGCGACCCCGATGCGAGGTATCGCTCCCAGTCATCTCCCCTCGCCCGCCTAGGGTTTCTCCCTCTCTCGGCGTCCGTGCCCGCTCTGAATGGTTGCCAAGTTCGTGCTGTTGCTGTGGTTGCGCGTGCTTTACTCCGTTCAGGCTCATCCCGTTCGCTGCTAGTTTCAGTCCCGTGTGCCACTAGATGTCTAGGTGATATGATGCTGCGTGCGTGCGTGCTTGGTAAATGTTTTGCCATGATGATTCCTCACCAAAAATGTCCCCTTTTGCAATGTGAGATGCGCCATTGCCATACTGTTGTGGTGTAAATATGTTGTCAGCATCATATCCTCTACCAATGATCCCCTTCATCATGTTGCTGTGTGCCTGTGAGTGACCCACGCTTTGCACTACTAGTTTCAACCCCAACTACTGAAAATGTCCCCCTTTGAGATTCTGTGTGCTGACCCTTGTCAATTGCCATTGCCATTGCCATGATTCCTCACTGAAAATGTCCCCCTTTTGCAATGTAACAAGTTCTTGTCATATTCTTGTTGGGATTGCGATTAATTCATCTTCGTGTTCATTTTGATGTGATTTCTTTGTGATGTTGATGTGTTTGATGGTATCATTTCAGCTGTGCAACAACGACATCTCCATCCGACCTGTGTACGCTGCAGACGCCCCTGTGAGGCTGCCTGTTTCTGAGTTCATGGCGGGTTTCTCCCACAAACTCATGGATCTGTTGCTCCTCCTTATCTGCCTCGTCCCAGCACTTGTCATGTACCTCATCACCCTCGGGGCATGGCTCTTCGCACTTGCCAGGTCCTTTGCTCAAGTGCACTATCTGCTGTCCCTCCGCCCCTCTGTCGCCTCGATTGTTGCTCAAACTGCAGTTTTCATTTTAAGGCTGCCTGGTATAATTCTCAGAGGGGTCGTAGGTTCTATCCCCTCTGTCGCCTCGATTGTTGCTCAAAGCGCAGTATTTATTTTAAGGCTGCCTGGTATATTTCTCAGAGGGGTCGTACGCTCTATTCCTGCTGCCAATTTCTGTCTTAATCTGCTGAGCGCAAAAATATTACACCCAGTGTTCTTTGGCTGGGCGCTTGATATCTGCACTTCAGAAATGTTTGGTGCAACAATGTCTCAGAGGTTCAAGCTTATGCTTGCTTCATCTTTTGCTTCAACTGTTCTTCATTGGTATTTTGGATGCATGTTTTGGCACCTCGGCCTTAGATTCTTCAGACTTATTGATAAGGTATGTACCATGTTATATCCGTGACCAGGAATTGTCAATAGTATGTCCAGTATACAGTTCAGGGTATAATGGGTGCTGATTTTGTTGTCAATAGGTACTGAGGCCAGGAATTGCCATTCCCTTTGTCCACTATGAAGCTCACGAACCATTCTACAAATTTTATCTCAAGAAGCTTCATATTCTTTTTGTTGGAATTATCTCTATGGTTTTGGTCATTGTTGTTCCTATTCAAATTGGCGGGCTATTGGTGCCGGAGTTGTTCCCATTTCATATCACGTAAGTATTCTAAATTTATGTTATCTGGTGTATTTGCCTGATTTTGAAGACTAACACTTTGTTTTACTGTCTGTGATTGGCAGCTACTTCAATTGTGGTGCAAAGGGCATATCATTTTGGCAAGTGCCACGAAACTATGTCGATTCGGTTTCTCATGCTCTTCTTCTGACGTTTCTCATTGATAACACTAAGACACTTGTATACCTTGAGTGGTTAGTGAAGAAGGTAACCCGGTATTCCTTTGTCACTACTGGACATGCTCTAGGCTTGTCAGATTCGTTGAGTATCTGGCCCGTTGGTGCATCTGGACATGATGATATTGGGAGTAGTGTCGCACCAGAAGACCAGTATGATAGGATCAGTGAAGCTAAGGATGGAAGGTAAACCCCTGTAGTTTTGTTCATTTATGGAATTGCACACTGCACATCATTTTTCGCTTGCCGCATCTAGTTCCATTTTTTAATGTTATCTATTTCTTACCTTCTTATGATTTCATTGTTCACTGCTTATTTACAAACTTGCGTGTTGGTGGATAGGAAGCAGTTCTGGGCTTCTGAAATATGTTTTCTTTGCTCATTTTACCTATTCCGGTGAATGTGATGTGCTCTGCATAGTGGTAATTATTAAGCGATGACACCTTGCCATTTGACACATGATGCTTAAGATAGTCTTTGTGTTTTTTAATGTATTAATCATACCATGCTGATCACATATATATCAAACAGCTCCAAAGAAGGTTTTGCGTCTGACATGACTTCCATATTAGCACTATGGATCAGGTGAATAAGGCTCTGTGAGAAATAAGCATTGTTGGATCGTTGTACTCTAACAATCTTGTTCTGAAGTGTCAAAAGAAACTGTGATGGCAAAGCACCTTGTGGCAGCAATTAACTATTAAAATATGAATAATTAAGTCAATGATGGTAAGTATTCTAGTTAGGTCTGTGGAAATAGATACATTTCGTTAGGAAAGAAATAGGTTTAAATAGGAAGATAAGGATATGGTTTGTTAGGGAAGTAAATATCCTGTTCTTAGGGGCAAGTCAATTCTTCCCTATGGGACACTTTGTAGTGTGTACTCGTCAATTATTCAGCAAATGCTCTATACCTGATCTCCAGACCTTTACCAATCGCTCCGCATGATCTTTTCTCTAATCTCATTGTTTGTTGGCTGTACTTGTCTGCTCACTTATTACTTTCACAATTCAGTGCATTGAAGTGTTTGCAAACCAAGAGGTGTTGCTTGCACAACTTTTGAGTGGATACTTACCTTCTTGTACATTGTACCAGGAGATCAGTTGCAGTTGCTACAATCCTAAGTCTGATGCTTGCATGGTTGACTATTGTGATATTCAATTTGGCTGTGCTCATTTTTCCAATCTCAATTGGGCATGCCATCACTCGGCTGCCACTAGCAGGTGGACTGAAATCCGATGGTAATGATTGTTCAGAGATGGTCATTTGGATTGTCGGACTTGCTTAAAAACAAGAAAATATTTTTTAACCTTGTTTTGGCTTACTTGTCGATATTTTCTCTTAGACATGCTTGCTTTGGCTATTGGATTTGGCACCATATCAACTGTCATTGCCGCCTCTAGAGATTCATTTGCCTACATGACTTCTGGGAGAACACACCTTCTAGTCCTGAATCGCTATCTGGTTGTGTTCTTATGGGTGAGCAATTTACTTCAGGCGGTTTCCTTCGTATTTTATTTTCTACTATGCTATAGCTGAATAACTTATGTCTGCTGTCAGCTTGTCATCGCTCCTTTCCTGACCGGGCTGCTGGTTGATCTATCACTAATATCACCATTCACTGGGCTTGATGATGACGTTCCAGTTGTAGGCCTTTCCTACTATTGGAGCCTGGGGTGTCTATCTCTGAAAATCTGGGGGAAGCAGGTGAGTTCCAAGTCCAACTTCACTTGTCACTTTCTGACCTCTTAGCCTATATTATTATCACGTATGTACCGAACTTGGCATATTGCTACATGGCACACAAATTGTACTGGTTGTGAAAATCCCACTGCTAAAGGGAATACCAAAAATAACACATTCACATTTTTATTGATTAGGTTATCGTCTGAAAATAGGAAAATTATTTAATTTCTGGGTTTGTTTCTGTCTTGAAGGCTCGTCGGACAAGGGCCAGATGCTTGCGAGCCTATTTCATCGACGAAAGGTGGGGCCCAAAGCTTAATCAGGCAAAGGCAGATTGGGATTCAGGGATCACACCAATGTGGTGGTTCTTGCAAGATGTGTGCGTGCCTATCGTCACGAAGCTAATCGCTGCTCTGGGTGTTCCCTATGTGCTTGCCAAGGGGGTCTTCCCGAGATTCGGGTACTCCATCGCCATGAACTCGTCGGTGTACCGTTTCGTGTGGCTGGGCAGCCTCGGCTTCTATCTTGCCAAAGCGTTGTGCGCCAAACTCCATGATTCTATCAGGGATGCCCGTTATGTCGTTGGGCAGAGGCTGGAAGATGTCGCCGACGGTAGCTGAATACTTCCCTGAGCACTCTGTTTCCAGTCAGTTGGGGACCAAAGAGGATCTGGTGATACTAACAGTTACTAGCACGCAAACGTGTTGCTGACATGAACAAATGCAGATGAGATGATGCCAGACAGATAAATTCCTGGTGAAACTTGTAAATATGGGTGCGATTTTCATTTTCCATGCGGAAGTTACCTAGAGTCGTATCGGTTGGTTCCCGACGAATCACCGGGATGTAAGGCGTCGTTGAATTTGGGTAGATATCTGCACATTTCTACGCTTTTTTGCAAGGTGTTCTTGAGATTGTTGTATGGTGACAGGCTTTCAGGTCTTTCCAGTGCTAGATGTGCTTTGGCACTGTTATAAGGCATCTTGTCGTGGGTTTGGAATTTGTTTTTTTTTTATCTTGGAGCTGTGTGCATCAAGTTTACAGGGCAAACATATGAACCAACATGCGAATCGTCACAAATTCAACAGGGGAACGGCCTATAATATATAGTATACTGGAGTCATCACCGCATTTGAAATTACACGCCTTCCAGGCTTGCTGCTCCCTCTCTGCAGCTGTTTGATAAAATTCTGGCTGTAGCTGCTGCTTGATGATATGGATGTAACAAAAAAATGTGGACAAAATCTTGGTTGATATGCGGCTATTAATGTCTTCATTTCACGTGCTCAAATGGTAGTACAAAACGAGTGCAGGACATGTCTAACATTTTGGCGAAAATGCCGCCAAAATTTTGATTTACGTCCATACATCAACAAACAATCAGCCAAAAGAATTTTCCATATCGACAGGCAGCAGCTACATTTCAACCATAAGTTTGGGTCCTCATCTCACTAGCTGCATCCAGAAACACATAGGAGCTCTCCTCCCACAAGTACACCACCGCATCACAATGACATCGAAAAGCACAAATTCAGACCAAAAGTGTCATCATCCCAAGCTTCACAATGGCATTTTAGACTCTTTTCCTCTTCTTCAGAGCGATCTTCTTTGCAACCTTCACTGCAGCCTTGCTGGAGAAGTCTGCTGCCATAGCAAGTTTCCAGAGCAATACACCCATGCTATTATGCATTCAGAAGGAGAGGGACACTGTTACACAAATCAAGAGAAACATTTTTTGTTTACTTCCTTATGGTAGGCCCTATTGCTGACAAGAGGGGCAATTTCACACAAGTGTGGGCCCAGACCTCAAAACGCAGGGGAAAACTCAAACATGTGCCATTTGATCTAATTGCCAGCCAAACACGTGCCATTTTATCTAAGCAAAGGAAAGGTGTGCTCCTGAGTCAAGTGCCAAAGAAAAGAATGCCATTTTATCAAGTTCCTCGATAATGGCCACAATCAGGATACACGACCTGAACTCGACAGAATGTGCTGTCATATAAGAGGAGGAACAGAAGAAAACACATAGCAGGCAAAAATGTTGGATGGTCAGAGGTATCCAATCCTCATCACTATCAAGTCTCACACAAGACTACCCTACATTTTCCTGGAATCTTACCTCTATCATACGCTAAACTGAACATGCTAACTATTCTACTTCGTCCCAGGATAAAGACATCTGAACCAAACTCGCCAACTCTCATTTGCTCCACAATACGATCTGATCATCGGCACCCACCAACTTCTCTTGAACCTTGTCCAGTTCGAGCATGAAGCAGCCGCTTTTCGCACTGTCCGCGCATATCCCCTTGCCGATGTCGGCCATTTTACCCAATAGCATCGCACATCTCTTTCTGTCTTCTGTTCTCTTCGAGCATTTCTCCTCGTACTCTTTCAGCCGTTCCTCTCTGAATTCACGGGCCCATCTGGGCACTATGTACTGCGCTGGTATTTCGATGACTCCAAGCTGTGTGAAAACTCTGAATATGTGGCAGCATAAAATCCCATCCCTGGTAAACTTTGCGCATTGGCACTTGAATGTGTGGGTGCCAGGTTCAACTAGCACTTCAAAAGAGTTTCTGTCAAACTCAGGGTTCTCGTAGTCGAAGACCTTTTCGAGTCTATACGCTGCTCCAGCTTGTATCTCATGTGCATTGAGTGCCGTAGAATAGTATAGCTCTTTCTGTACTCTCAGAAATATTTGCCTTGTGTATATACGCGCTGCATGCTTTTCTATTGGCTGCATGGAGAAGTATGCTGGTTCAGTTGCTGACTGCAATGTGTCCTCTTCCTCTGTTTTTACTATGCCCTCTTGTATCCTCTCATATTGCTCGATAAACTTCTCGATTCTGTCCTTAGGAAGCACATTGTCTTTGAATAATAAGTTTGACCCCTCACCATGTTCAGCTGACTCGACGAATGGGTAGAAATCTGCCTGGAAATAAACAGGCTCCCAGTTTTTCCTTGTTTTCCACATGAGTCGGAGGTACTCGTTTTCACTTGCATCATATCTCTCAATGAGCACAGCCCATCCCTCTTCAAATTCCTTTTCTGTCAGTGAGTTGTCTACCAAGCTGTGCAGCTCTGCATTCATGTTGCCCCTTGCTGCCATGAAGGCCCCTAGGATTTCCTGTGCTTTTCGCATCACGCTGAACTTGCAAAGCCTGTGTCTTACTTGTGGCATGACCTCTGCAATTGCTTTCACCATACCTTCATCCTGGTCTATTATGATTGTTTTTGGCAGTTTCCCTCTCATCACATGCAAGAAAGTCTGGAACATCCATTTGAAGGTTTCAGCTTTCTGATCTTGTAGCAAGGCACATCCAAACACAAGGATTCGCCCATGATTATTCACTCCAATGATAGGGGTGAAAGGCATATTATGCCTATTAGTGCTATAGGTAGTGCTAAACGCTATGAAATCTCCAAAAATCTCATAATCTACTTTCGACCTTGCATCAGTCCAGAAAAGACTCCTAACTATGTTATCTTCATCTTTTTGCATGGTGTAGGAAAATCCTAGGTTCCGCAGCTCCAGTTCTTTGAAGCGCTTCAGTGCGGTTTCAACATCTGAATTTTCTTTTCTCCATTGGTCTACACACTGTGAATTGCTCATATCTTTCTCGTTTGATGATGATACATTTCCAAAGTTGCTTCTCATTCTCTGGAAAATATTCATAGCTTTCCTTGGATTTACCCTACTTTGTTGCAGAACTCTTAGAAATAACTTTTCTTCACTTGACAAGTATTTATGATCCAAAAAGAAACTCGTGAGCGATGGGGATGGACATAATGGATGGTTGTGCTCGTGCTTAACTCCTGTGAACTCCCATTGCTCATTATGGAGCTTCACTATCACCTTTGCTTGGCACTGTGAGCCCAAAACATTAACCTTCCTCTTCCTCTGCAGGTCCTGAGTTGGCTTTAATCTACCACTTCTGTTGCATAGTAGGTGAAACTTCCTTCTCTTGTAATTAGTTCCCCTCCTTGCTGCAAAACCAGTTAGCATAGCATGTGTGCTATAGAAACGTTCTGCATCTTCAAGGGTAGGAAATTTCATTCCAACTTCTGGTGGTCTTGAATTCTCCAATGCCTCGATACTAGGGTAAAAGCATTTTCCTAGTTCAGTATCCAACTCGCTCCCAGAGCTGCTACCTGCATCGCTTCCACTGCTTGTATCATTGCTACACAATTCATGCCCTTCTGTGACATCGTGTAATTGGTCTTGTTCTTCAGCTTGCTGCACTGTAGGGTCCACCGAGTTGGTTTGTTTATGCAACATATCTGCCAACAGTCCTTGCACAGTTGTGCCAATACCATTTGATGCATGTCCCTGCAGTCAAGAGAACAATCTCTGTTAAGCCACAATGTAATGCCATATTGAATTCCACTTGTTTGACAGAGCAGTACTTGTGCTTGGTTTCCATACCTGATTAATTTCACCAATCGACTGGAGACCTCCTTCCGGGATTGCTTGTTTGCCGACGTGTTCCTGTGTAAGTAAATAATTATTTCCTAGTCAAACCAGGCATGAGGGCATTCTAAAATATAGTCAGTACAGTAGTGATGTATTTTAAGGGAAAGGTGTCAAAGCCTAGGTCCTCCCCGGTTTCTACCACCAGAAGAAACCCATAATGTTATCAACTACATGTGCTGAGCAGAAGCTCAACCACAGAAGGAACATATAGTAATGGCGTAGAATGCCGTAATCAGTTACTTGCAAATGCCATTTGCTTCCCCGTCAATTTTACTGACATGTGTTACGCGTGAGAGCAAAATGCTGAGCTTGTAGTAATATAGTAATGTTGCCGAGGAGCAATGCCATTTGATTCTGACAAGTGCATATTTCTCTTGTAATAGTAAATCATCAACGGAGGAATGCACACTGTAAAGCAGACGCATTCAAGCGATACCTTTTCCATGCGCAGCCCTGCTCCCGAGTGGCTCGGCTCTAGGGCCCGGTCCGGATAGGTCATCACAACCTGCACCAATTTCGTGAAAGTTCATTTCCACCTGTGGTTAGAATAGATGCACGCTCATACAGTCCAAGATTTTCGGCGATATGCAGGCAAATAATTCCCCAGGCAAATTTATTGGTGGTTATACATACTTGTTCGAAATTGGTTGCAGGAACAGGCCCCGATGTCTGTTCCCCGAAATTGTCTGTTGCCTGCATCCGTGCATCGGCGGCGGCTCACTGCTTCTGATTTGGGGGGTTTGGCACCTGATGAAAAAAGAAAAGAAGATGGTAAGTGTCAGCAATAGCTCTCATCAAACATCCGCCGCCGCGCTGGTTGTGCGGAGAAGAGGGAGGAGGAGGAGGAGGGGGCTAGATCCGGATCCTCGAGGGCAGACGAGAAGAGAGGGATTGGAACCTGTGTGTAACCTGAGCGGCCGCGACGTGCGAGGAGACGAGGGGAGAAGAAGACGGCGGCGGACGGGGAGAGAGGAGGCGGTGCGGTGCGGTGCGGCGGACGGCTGCTGGATAGAGAGAGAATCAGATGGGAAGGAGGGGGAGAATAGTTCCAGGTGGAAGGATCGAGTACGCCCCCGTGTATGCGGTGAACGTCCACCTATTAGTGCATCTTTAACCCTAGCTTAAAGGCTCACCATCTACTTCCTCCGTTCGGAATTACTCGTCCAAAAAATAAATGTATCTGAATGTATTTTAGTTATAAATACATCCATTTTTAATTTTTTTTATGATAAGTAATTCCGAACGGAGGGAGCACGTGTCATGGGGAGCCAACTTGGGCAAGAACATCGGCACCTACTGCTTCGATACGTCGTGGCACGTGGAGGAACGGCGACATGTCTTTGAAGATTTGAACACGCCAACGGGAGAGGACTGGGGTCTGATGACTGTCGGGCTGGTGAGCCTCGGCGCCGGCAAGTTCTGTGCTGCCAAGTCGTTTGATGCCGATGACACGTTGTTTGCCGTGCTCACTGGCGTAGAGATCGTGCGTGTCGACGGCGGCGGCCTCCACATGGTCAGGCACAAGTACACATGTTACGACTTCTTTGAGAACGAAATCAAGTGTGTGCTCTGAATTAGTGATCTCGCTGTTGCTATGCAGTCGTTATGCACGCACATGCTTTGAGCAGCTGCGTGTAACAATGGGGCAATGATGACTGTATTTGATATCATAAAGTTGGTGTTATTAGAGAATCTTTAGCACATTCTCCATAACTTAATTCCTTA
The DNA here is from genome assembly GCF_018294505.1 of Triticum aestivum. NCBI lineage: Eukaryota > Viridiplantae > Streptophyta > Magnoliopsida > Poales > Poaceae > Triticum > Triticum aestivum. Next base: position 577,102,482 of record NC_057795.1, read on the forward strand.
TGTTATTTATTATATTTTAATTATTATTTTTTGGAAATTACTAGCAAAAGAGCCCGTGCGTTACAACGGAAGAGAAAATATAACACACACTCTTAACTCAACAACCATCACTCAAGACCACAATAGGTTCATCTCCTTTATTTTTGCGATGCATCGTATTTGTGTTGCCGCTTATCCTCTTTCTCACCCTCGCTGGCGATGGCCTCGGTGTTCACACAAAACAACAAAAAAAGTGTGTTGAATATGGTTAATCCTAAGGCGTCTCTCCAGGGGCGGATCTGGGCCCCGGGCCCCCAGGGGCCATGCCCGGGGCGTGGCGTTTTTTTAGTTGTAACCTAGGTACAATTTTGAATGGGCTCGACACACAGTCGGGGCCCAAGGCAGCGTCCACCTTCGCACTCCCAGACCTAGCGAGTCTATTGACTTGGTTGTTGACCCTAGCTAGCTAGGGTTTCTGCCTCTCGCCGACGTCGCCGCAGGTCCGCCTCGTCTCCGGTGGCCCTAGGGCTATGGGGGCGCAGTGGATCCTGCCAAGGGCCGGCGGGAGGGCTCCGTTTTTAATCTTTTTTCCTGTCTTGTTAGGGTTTGTGTCATGCTCAGGAAGGCGAGACGGCGACGGCTCCCTGAAGATGGAATAAAGGTCTCCCTGTTGGGGAACGTAGCAGAAATTCAAAAAAATTCCTACGTAACACCAAGATCTATCTATGGAGAGACCAGCAACGAGTAGAAAGGGGAGTGCATCTACATACCCTTGTAGATCGCTAAGCGGAAGCGTTCAAGTGAACGGGGTTGATGGAGTCGTACTCGTCGTGATTCAGATCACCGATGATCAAGTGCCGAACGGACAGCACCTCCGTGTTCAACACACGTACAGCCCGGTGACGTCTCCCACGCCTTGATCCAGCAAGGAGAGAGGGAGAGGTTGAGGAAGACTCCATCCAACAGCAGCACAACGGCGTGGTGGTGATGGAGGAGCGTGGCAATCCTGCAGGGCTTCACCGAGCACCTACGGGAGAGGAGATGTGTCACGGGAGGGAGAGGGAGGCAACCAAAGGCCTTAGGTATGATTGCTCCTCCTTTTCCCCACTATATATAGGGCCAAGGGAGAGGGGGAGGGCGCAGCCTTGCCCCCTCCTCCAAGGAAGGGGTGCGGCTAAGGATGGGGAGGAGTCCATCCTCCCCAAGGCACCTCGGAGGTGCCTTCCCCCTTTAGGACTCTTCCCTTTTTCCTTTATCTTGGCGCATGGGCCTCTAGGGGCTGGTGCCCTTGGCCCATGTAGGCCAAGGCGCACCCCCTACAGCCCATGTGGCCCCCCGGGGCAGGTGGCCCCACCCGGTGGGCCCCCGGGACCCTTCCGGTGGTCCCGGTACAATACCGATGACCCCGAAACTTGTCCCGATGGCCGAAACAGGACTTCCTATATATAAATCTTTACCTCCGGACCATTCCGGAACTCCTCGTGACGTCCGGGATCTCATCCGGGACTCCGAACAACATTCGGTAACCACATACAAGCTTCCTTTATAACCCTAGCGTCATCGAACCTTAAGTGTGTAGACCCTACGGGTTCGGGAGACATGCAGACATGACCGAGACGTTCTCCGGTCAATAACCAACAGCGGGATCTGGATACCCATGATGGCTCCCACATGTTCCACGATGATCTCATCGGATGAACCACGATGTCAAGGACTCAATCGATCCCGTATTCAATTCCCTTTGTCTATCGGTATGTTACTTGCCCGAGATTCGATCGTCGGTATACCGATACCTTGTTCAATCTCGTTACCGGCAAGTCTCTTTACTCGTTCCGTAACACATCATCCCGTGATCAACTCCTTGGTCACATTTGCGCAAATGATGATGTCCTACCGAGTGGGCCCAGAGATACCTCTCCGTTTACACGGAGTGACAAATCCCAGTCTCGATCCGCATAAAACAATAGATACTTTCGGAGATACCTGTAGTGCACCTTTATAGTCACCCAGTTACGTTGTGACGTTTGATACACCCAAAGCACTCCTACGGTATCCAGGAGTTACACGATCTCATGGTCAAAGGAAGAGATACTTGACATTGGCAAAGCTCTAGCAAACGAACTACACGATCTTTGTGCTAGTCTTAGGATTGGGTCTTGTCCATCACATCATTCTCCTAATGATGTGATCCCGTTATCAACGACATCCAATGTCCATAGCCAGGAAACCATGACTATCTGTTGATCACAACGAGCTAGTCAACTAGAGGCTCACTAGGGACATATTGTGGTCTATGTATTCACACGTGTATTACGATTTCCGGATAATACAGTTATAGCATGAATAAAAGACAATTATCATGAACAAGGAAATATAATAATAATACTTTTATTATTGCCTCTAGGGCATATTTCCAACAGTCTCCCACTTGCACTAGAGTCAATAATCTAGTTCACATCGCCATGTGATTAACACTCACAGGTCACATCGCCATGTGACTAATACCCAAGAGTTTACTAGAGTCAGTAGTCTAGTTCACATCACTATGTGATTAACACTCAATGAGTTTTATGTTTGATCATGTTGCTTGTGAGAGAGGTTTTAGTCAACGGGTCTGAACCTTTCAGATCCGTGTGTGCTTTACAAATCTCCATGTCATCTCCTAGATGCAGCTACCACGCTCTATTTGGAGCTATTCCAAACAACTGTTCTACTTGGAGCTATTCTAAATTATTGCTCCATTATATGTATCCGGTCTCTCTACTCAGAGCTATCCGGATAGGTGTTTAAGCTTGCATCGTCGTAACCTTTACGACGAACTCTTTTACCACCTCCATAATCGAGAAAAATTCCTTAGTCCACTAGTTACTAAGGATAACTTTGCCCGCTGTCCTGTGAGCCATTCTTGGATCACTCTTGTACCCCTTGACTGACTCATGGCAAGGCACACTTCAGGTGTGGTACACATCATAGCATACTGAAGAGCCTACGTCTTAAGCATAGGGGACGACCTTCGTCCTTTCTCTCTATTCTGCCATGGTCGAGCTTTAAGTCTTGACTTCGTACCTTACAACTCAGGCAAGAACTCCTTCTTTGACTGGTCCATCTTGAACACCTTCAAGATCATGTCAAGGTATGTGCTCATTTGAAAGTATTATTAAGCATTTTGATCTATCCTTATAGATCTTGATGCTCAATGTTCAAGTAGCTTAATCCAGGCTTTCCATTGAAAAACACTTTCAAAATAACCCTATATGCTTTCCAGAAATTCTACATCATCTCTGATCATCAATATGTCAACAACATATACTCATCAGAAATTCTATAGTGCTCCCACTCACTTCTTTGGAAATACAAGTTTCTCATAAACTTTGTACAAACCCAAAATCTTTGATCATCATCAAAGCATACATTCCAACTCCGAGATGCTTACTCCAGTCCTTAGAAGGATTGCTGGAGCTTTGCATACTTATTAGCATCTTTTGGGATTGAAAAAACCTTCCAGTTGTATCACATACAACCTTTCCTCAAGTATAACGTCGAGGAAACAATGTTTTGACATCCTATCTGCAAGATTTCATCAATCATGCAGTAACTGCTAATCCAATTCCAACAGACTCTTAGCATCGCTACGAGTGAGAAAACCTCACCGTAATCAACTCCTTGAACTTGTCAGAAAATATCTTAGCGACAAGTCGAGCTTTCTTAATGGTAATTCTTACCATCATTGTCTGTCTTCCTTTTAAAATCCATCCGTACCCAATGGCCTTACGACCATCAAGTATTTCTTCCAAAGTCATGGATCCGTTCTCGGATTTTATGGCCTCGAGCCATTTATCGGAATCCGGGCCCACCATCGCTTCTCCATAGCTCGTAGGTTCATTGTTGTCTAGCAACATGACCTTCAAGACAGGATCACCTTACCACTCCGAAGTAGTACGTGTCCTTGTCGTCCTACGAGGTTTGGTAGTGACTTGATCCGAAGTTTCATGATCACTATCATAAGCTTCCACTTCAATTGGTGTAGGTGCCACAGGAACAACTTCCTGTGCCCTGCCACACACTAGTTGAAGAGACGGTTCAATAACCTCATCAAGTTTCCACCATCCTCCCACTCAATTCTTTCGAGAGAAACCTTTCCTCGAGAAAGGACCCGATTCAAGAAACAATCCATATTGCTTTCGGATCTGAATTAGGAGGTATACCCAACTGTTTTGGGTGTCCTATGAAGATGCATTTTATCCGCTTTGGGTTCGAGCTTAATCCTGAAACTTTTTCACATAAGCGTCGCAGCCCCAAACTTTTAAGAAACGACAACTTAGGTTTCTCTAAACCATAATTCATACGGTGTCATCTCAACGGAATTACGTGGTGCCCTATTAAAATGAGTGTGGTTGTCTCTAATGCCTAACCCATGAACGATAGTGGTAATTCGATAAGAGAAATCATGGTACGCATCATATCCAATAGGGTGCAACTATGATGTTCGGACACACCATCACACTATGGTGTTCCAGGCGGTATTAATTGCGAAACAATTTCCACAATGTCTTAATTGTGTGCCAAAACTCGTAACTCAGATATTCATCTCTATGATCATATCATAGACATTTTATCCTCTTGTCACAATGATCTGCTACTTCACTCTGAAATTACTTGAACCATTCAATAATTCAGACTTGTGTTTCATCAAGTAAATATATTCAACATCTACTCAAATCATCTGTGAAGTAAGAACATAACGATATTCACTGCATGCCTCAGCACTCATTGGACTGCACACATCAAAATGTGTTACTTCCAACGAGTTGCTATCTTGTTCCATCTTACTGAAACCGAGGCTTTTCAGTCATCTTGCCTTTGTGGTATGATTTGCATATCTCAAGTGATTCAAAATCAAGTGAGTCTAAACGATCCATCTGCATGGAGCTTCTTCATGCGTTTTATACCATTATGACTTACATGGCAGTGCCACAAGTAAGTGGTACTATCATTACTATCTTATATCTTTTGGCATGAAAATGTGTATCACTACGATCGAGATTCAATAAACCATTCCTTTAGGTGCATGACCATCAAAGGTATTATTCAAATAAATAGAGTAACCATTATTCTCCTTAAATGAATAACCGTATTGCGATAGACATAATCCAATCATGTCTATGCTCAACGCAAACACCAAATGATAATTATTCTGGTTTAATACTAATCTTGATGGTAGAGGGAGCGTGCGATGTTTGATCACATCAAACTTGGAAACACTTCCAACACATATCGTCAGCTCACCTTTAGCTAGTCTCCATTTTATTCCATAGCTTTTATTTCGAGTTACTAACACTTAGCAACCGAACCGGTATCTAATACCCTGGTGCTACTAGGAGTACTAGTAAAGTACACATTAACACAATGTATATCCAATATACTTCTATCGACCTTGCCAACCTTCTCATCTACCAAGTATCTAGGGTAATCCTGCTCCAGTGGTTGTTCCCCTTATTACAGAAGCACTTAGTCTCGGGTTTGGGTTCAACCTCGGGTTTCTTCATTGGTGCAGCAGCTGATTTGCCGTTTCATGAAGTATCCCTTCCTTCCCTTGCCCTTCTTGAAACTAGTGGTTTCACCAACCATCAACAATTGATGCTCCTTCTTGATTTCTACTTTCGCGATGTCAAACAACGCGAATACCTCAAGGATCATCATCTCTATCCTTGATATGTTATAGTTCATCACGAAGCTCTAGCAGCTTGGTGGTAATGACTTCGGAGAAACTATCACTATTTCATCTGGAAGATCAACTCCCACTTGATTCAAGTGATTGGTGTACTCAGACAATCTGAGCACAAGCTCAACGATTGAGCTTTTCTCCCTTAGTTTGCAGGCTAAGAAAATCGTCGGAGGTCTCATACCTCTTGACGTGGGCACGAGCCTGAAATCTTAATTTCAGCCCTCGAAACATCTCATATGTTCCGCAACATTTCGAAAACGTCTTTGGTGCCTATACTCTAAACCATTTAACTGAACTATCACGTAGTTATCAAAACGTGTATGTTCGATGTTCGTAACATCCACAAACGACGTTTGGGGTTCAGCACATTGAGCGGTGCATTAAGGACATGAGCTTTCTACTGATCGCATAATTGCTACTATCAACTTTCAACTATATTTTCTCTAGGAACATATCTAAACAGTAGAACTATAGCGTGAGCTACGACATAATTTGCAAAAGGTCTTTTGACTATGTTCAGGATAATTAAGTTCATCTTATGAACTCCCACTCAGATAGACATCCCTCTAGTCATCTAAGTGATTACATGATCCGAGTCAAACTAGGCCGTGTCTGATCATCACGTGAGACGGACTAGTCATCATCGGTGAACATCTTCATGTTGATCGTATCTACTATACGACTCATGCTCGACCTTTCGGTCTCTGTGTTCCGAGGCCATGTCTGTACATGCTAGGCTCGTCAAGTTAACCCTAAGTGTTTTCGCTGTGTAAAACTGTCTTACACCCGTTGTATGTGAACGTAAGAATCTATCACACCCGATCATCACGTGGTGCTTCGAAACGACGAACTGTAGCAATGGTGCACAGTTAGGGGAGAACACTTCTTGAAATTTTAATGAGGGATCATCTTATTTACTACCGTCGTTCTAAGTAAACAAGATGCATAAACATGATAAACATCACATGCAATCAAATAGTGACAATGATATGGCCATCATCACTTTGCTCCTTTTGATCTCCATCTTCGGGGCTCCATGATCATCATCGTCACCGGCATGACACCATGATCTCCATCATCATGATCTCCATCATCGTGTCTTCATGAAGTTGTCACGCCAACGACTACTTCTACTTCTATGACTAACGCGTTTAGCAATAAAGTAAAGTAGTTTACATGGCGTTCTTCAATGACACGCAGGTCATACAAAAAATAAAGACAACTCCTATGGCTCCTGCCGGTTGTCATACTCATCGACATGCAAGTCGTGATTCCTATTACAAGAACATGATCAATCTCATACATCACATATATATCATTCATCACATCCTTTTGGCCATATCACATCACATGACATACCCTGCAAAAACAAGTTAGACGTCCTCTAATTGTTGTTGCATGTTTTACGTGGCTGCTATGGGTTTCTAGCAAGAACGTTTTCTTACCTACGCAAAACCACAACGTGATATGCCAATTGCTATTTACCCTTCATAAGGACCCTTTTCATCGAATCCGTTCCGACTAAAGTGGGAGAGACTGGCACCCGCTAGCCACCTTATGCACCAAGTGCATGTCAATCGGTGGAACCTGTCTCACGTAAGAGTACGTGTAAGGTCGGTCCGGGCCGCTTCATCCCACAATACCATCGAAACAAGATTGGACTAGTAACGGTAAGCATATTGAACAACATCAACGCCCACAACTACTTTGTGTTCTACTCGTGCAAAGAATCTACGCAATAGACCTAGCTCATGATGCCACTGTTGGGGAACGTAGCAGAAATTCAAAAATTTTCCTACGTAACACTAAGATCTATCTATGGAGAGACCAGCAACGAGTAGAAAGGGGAGTGCATCTACATACCCTTGTAGATCGCTAAGCGGAAGCGTTCAAGTGAACGGGGTTGATGGAGTCGTACTCGTCGTGATTCAGATCACCGATGATCAAGTGCCGAACGGACAACACCTCCGCGTTCAACACACGTACAGCCCGGTGACGTCTCCCACGCCTTGATCCAGCAAGTAGAGAGGGAGAGGTTGAGGAAGACTCCATCCAACAGCAGCACAACGGCGTGGTGGTGATGGAGGAGCGTGGCAATCCTGCAGGGCTTCACCGAGCACCTACGGGAGAGGAGATGTGTCACGGGAGGGAGAGGGAGGCAACCAAAGGCCTTAGGTATGATTGCTCCTCCTTTTCCCCACTATATATAGGGCCAAGGGAGAGGGGGAGGGCGCAGCCTTGCCCCCTCCTCCAAGGAAGGGGTGCGGCTAAGGATGGGGAGGAGTCCATCCTCCCCAAGGCACCTCGGAGGTGCCTTCCCCCTTTAGGACTCTTCCCTTTTTCCTTTATCTTGGCGCATGGGCCTCTAGGGGCTGGTGCCCTTGGCCCATGTAGGCCAAGGCGCACCCCCTACAGCCCATGTGGCCCCCCGGGGCAGGTGGCCCCACCCGGTGGGCCCCCGGGACCCTTCCGGTGGTCCCGGTACAATACCGATGACCCCGAAACTTGTCCCGATGGCCGAAACAGGACTTCCTATATATAAATCTTTACCTCCGGACCATTCCGGAACTCCTCGTGACGTCCGGGATCTCATCCGGGACTCCGAACAACATTCGGTAACCACATACAAGCTTCCTTTATAACCCTAGCGTCATCGAACCTTAAGTGTGTAGACCCTACGGGTTCGGGAGACATGCAGACATGACCGAGACGTTCTCCGGTCAATAACCAACAGCGGGATCTGGATACCCATGATGGCTCCCACATGTTCCACGATGATCTCATCGGATGAACCACGATGTCAAGGACTCAATCGATCCCGTATTCAATTCCCTTTGTCTATCGGTATGTTACTTGCCCGAGATTCGATCGTCGGTATACCGATACCTTGTTCAATCTCGTTACCGGCAAGTCTCTTTACTCGTTCCGTAACACATCATCCCGTGATCAACTCCTTGGTCACATTTGCGCAAATGATGATGTCCTACCGAGTGGGCCCAGAGATACCTCTCCGTTTTCACGGAGTGACAAATCCCAGTCTCGATCCGCATAAAACAATAGATACTTTCGGAGATACCTGTAGTGCACCTTTATAGTCACCCAGTTACGTTGTGACGTTTGATACACCCAAAGCACTCCTACGGTATCCAGGAGTTACACGCTCTCATGGTCGAAGGAAGAGATACTTGACATTGGCAAAGCTCTAGCAAACGAACTACACGATCTTTGTGCTAGTCTTAGGATTGGGTCTTGTCCATCACATCATTCTCCTAATGATGTGATCCCGTTATCAACGACATCCAATGTCCATAGCCAGGAAACCGTGACCATCTATTGATCAACGAGCTAGTCAACTAGAGGCTTACTAGGGACATATTGTGGTCTATGTATTCACACGTGTATTACGATTTTCGGATAATACAGTTATAGCATGAATAAAAGACAATTATCATGAACAAGGAAATATAATAATAATACTTTTATTATTGCCTCTAGGGCATATTTCCAACACTCCTCGCCTAGCCCCCATTCCGGCGGTGCATCTAGCATCGTTGGTGGGCGTGTGGAGGTGTGTCTCCGGCGGATCTATCTTTGGTGGATTTGCTCGGTTCTCGTCGTTGTTCGTCTACGTTCGTGTGTCTTCGGGTTGAATCCTTCCAACCTATGTTATTCTTCTTCGGCGGCGGTTGCTATTCTGGTGCGCTGGTCCTATGGGGCCTTAGCATGACGACTTCCCGACTGTCTACTACAACAAGTTGTGCCCGACTCCGGCGATGGAGGGGTGATGACGGCGGCGCGCCTTCGGCTCGCTTCAGTGCTTGTAGTCGTCGCTAGGTGGTCTACGGATCTGGATGTAATTTTTATTTCTGGTGTTCTTTGTACTGCCATGATGGAAGATGAATAGATTGGAAGTTTTTCGCAAAAAAAAAGAGCACACGCATGCGCGCAGCCGCCAGGACTGGCACTGGCACTGGCCAGGCCGCCGCCCGCCGACGACTTCCCTCCGCCACGGTGCTCCCCGATCGTCCCAGCCTCCCAGGTCCCTCCCCTGCTCGCTTGGCCACTCCACCCGGCGCCCGCTCGCCCGCTCCGCTGCTCACCTGCTCCGCCCGGCGCCCGCTCGCCGGCGCTGCTCGCTCTGCACGCTAGCTCTGCTCCGGCCTCCCCTGGTCCAGCCTCCCCAGAAATTGCTGAACTTGTTTACCGGCTGCACTGCAGAATTGGTAATGGAGAGATTCAGAGATACATGACTCTGCTAGCAATTGTATTTGAATATGAATGTTGACTATAGAGATGAACAGATATTTTTGATGTTGTTAATCACCGTCCTATATCAATTGTATATGCATCGTTTTTGTTAATATTAATTGTTTCACTTGATATTTAATTGTTTCAATATTGTACAATGTTAATTGTTTCACTTGATGTTTATGTCATCTCTAATAAAATTTTGCTTTTGATTTCTCTAAGGTGTTGGCTCTTCTTCCACCATTGGTCAAGTTATGAAAGACACTGATGAAGCAAGCCATTGATTTGGTACTCTTTTTTTACCACGTAAGTTTTTGTCATCTTTTATGTATTTTGTTGTATCTTTAAGCATTGAGTTTAAATTCTAAATTTCCGGTGCAATTGAGCCACATTTGAGGTATTCTTTTGAGGTAGCTATAGCGTGATGAATGTTAAGTTTTCTCTCGCGCCGAAAAAAAATTTGCGGCTCGGGGCTTCCTCCAATCCTAGATCCGCCACTGCGTCTCTCTCTCCCTCTCCCTCTCCCCCTCTCTCTCGCTCGCTTTCTCTCACTCTCGCGATGAGAAATCTGTTGTTTTCCCTTGCGACATTTTTCAGAGGTATGCACGTGTAGTTATCGATGTTTTCTTTTCCGTATATGATTATAGTGGGGTATTTATTTGCAATCCGGATCGCCGCCGGCATGAAAAAACGGATCTTGCGCTATAAATTATAAGTTTGCTTCCATAACAATATTTTAAAAATATTTAACAGGTAAAATTAACATCATATTTAGATTCCACACATTTTTCTAATAAAATTTCATATATAATATGTTAAAATCAAAGTTACGGTTTAAAAGGTACAGATAATTTAGAATCATTTGGTTTGACTCAAATATATTCCAAAATAATATTTAAAAATACTTAACAGGTAAAAATAATCTCATATTCATATTCTACATATTTTTCTAATCAAATTTCATATATAACATGTTCAAATCGGAGTTACGGTTTAAAAGATATGGATGATTTTAAAAAGCATTTGTTTGACTCAAATATGATCCGCAGATGAATTACCTAAAAAATCAGGGGGGTTTAAAAAAATGTAAAATAATGGTTCGGGTGTGACTTAAATCCGGACGGCGAGTTAATTTCAAGAAAAGAGACTTTTGTGTAAAATACAAAAATAACGTTTTAACTTAAAACATGACTGCGGGTGAAATTCTTTGAAATAGAGGAACTTCTCTGAAAAAATGCCATGACAGACGAAAGAAACCATTATTAGGTAAAGATAAAGACTAGCTCATCCCCAAACTAAGTTGACCCCACATGGAAGTCTTTCATCTTCTTCCCTCTTCTTCTTCCTTCTCTTCCATGCGGCCCATGAGCCAGCTAGGGCCTATAGGATAGATCCTCCGCAAAAGTAATTTGATACAGGCTCACCGCGTGTGACGCAAGCTTTCGACGAAGTAGTCCAAAAAGTAGGCGAAATTTATCCTCCACATGATAAGGCTTTGGGTGCTTCTCGGCATAGTCCGGAACGCAACGATTCTTCAGAATTAACTATGGCAGCCGGTGATCACTTTTATGGTAGGTAATCATGTAGGTGAGTTTTCCCTGTGAGTAAATGCTCTTCGCCACCAGGCCGGGGACGCCATCAAGAAGCTCCAACGTGGGCGGAGACGACGAGTAAGACGAAAAGGTAACCAGAATCTCACAGAAGACGGCGGGGGAGGCCGACTGCTGGTCAGCACCGCGGGCGCCGGATGGGGCGGGGGAGAGGGGTAATATTTTCAGATCCATCACTTAAGGTTGTACACAATATATTTCTGGCTAGCCAGTCAACACTGAACTGATCGACATGCAATCATTACTCAAACATCAGGTAGTACAAGAAATAAACAGCTTTGCCAGAACAAACGATCCACGAAAATGGCAATGTATAGGTGACAGAACACTCGGATCAATAGCTGCGACCCCAGAACGACCACTTTTGAGCAGGCTTTCCGGAAGCAAAGCACGCGGTTCCTGAAGTTTTGTGCACAACATCAATGTCAAGGATAGTGCGGCGTAAATGGAAGCATCATTTGCAGCAAGTATAGCAAAAGAGAAATCCAAATGAAATAAAAAGCACTGCTGTCTGCATAGCATACCAGAAGGAAGATCTGGCTGGTCAAATGGAGTACACAATGTTTTCGCAGCTCCAAGTTCACCTTTGGTCCGAGCTTTCACGTCCTTCTCCACCTCCTGCACAGCACAAGGGAAGAAATTGTATGCTAAACATGCCAGAGTTGCAAACACCTAATGTAGCAAAGCAGGAAGCCCAACTACGGCAACATAGAATTGTGCCAAATGCTAGTCCTCCACTTGAACAAGTAATCCTGCGGTCAAAACTCACTATTCTCAAATACATCCATGATTTGAAATAATTTTTCTGACTCCAGTTCATGAGGATCATGGTAATTAAAAAAAACCATTGACTAATATGAACTAGAGAGCACACACAGCATCCAAGAGCAATAAGTGACCTAACAAAGGAGGGGTGCTCCGAGTCTTATGTATGCCTGGATTGTTGAGTCATGCAAAAATAACTACAACTTCTGGTTTTCTCACATACTAAAGAAACGCCACAGCTAATAAAAGAGGCGCTACCCTGGTGGAAACATGAAATGAAGCTATCAGGTGATGAGCAAACTGAAATTAGAACTTCCCTCATGCATCAGCTTCAGTTTCACCAACTTTGTGGAGTTTTATATAATATCAAGGTTTAGCTATACAAGTATCAAAACAATTCTCCACAAATGTGCACATCCCATTACTCCCACTACAACTAGCTTTGCGTGCATAGAACATACGCTAGATACCAACATGTGTGCCATAGTCATTAGTTCTGTTCGTTATTAGTGACTGAAAAATATCTGGGTGGGAGGGGAATAGGAGAAATATAGGGCAGGACATAAAATACCTCCTCATCACACCATGGAGCCAAGATCAACTTTTTGTCATTGAGAGCTGCTATGAATTCATCCCAAGTGCTGATGATTACAACGCAGGCATCTCTCTTTGCTTTCGCTGTTTCCAATAAGTTTGCTTGAATCCCGTCCAGCAACACTCTAACCTGCTCAACCAAGTCGGTTGAAGGAATATCAACCTTTGTACCATTGTCTCGCCGGACAATGCGCACCTGTAAATACAAAACATTATATTCCATTTAACTGCCAAATGGGCAACTTTAAGGGATTTAAATCTTTGCGACAACTCTGTACATATCTAATCCTCAGAAGATGAACCAGTTTGTGGGCGCAATCATATGGTTAATCAGGCAAGTAAAAATAATTCTAAATCTGTACGTGCAAATAACTCGTGGAATCATGCAACAGTTCCTCTGACTAAGATATCCCACAAAATCTATTTTTAAGGGAGAAACAAGTCCATGCAGCTTTGGATCTAAACAACAGTCAGCAATGAAGACATTTCGTGCAAAGAATTGTAGAACAAAAGGCTTATTCAGTACACATGGATGCTTATTCCTGATTATTCAGAACAATCAGGAAATTACTTCTATTTTGACATTCCTGATTATTCAGATTAATTTGGCATTCCTGCTTATTCCTGATTATTCAGAACAATCGTGAAGAAAACAATAGCACAGATGCACAATGAGTCAATGACTCCCTTCCATTTTGACATTCAATTATAAAGGGTTCTTAAATAATTACTCTGTTAACCATCTCAAAGTTTCCAAAACCCAGTAAGAGAACAAAACGAACAGGATACAGGTGAGAATCATCAGTAGACAACACAATTCATACTCTTTCTTAACAGCTAAAGAGAGAATTTTAATTTCGAGTCAGTTGTCACAAATATTATTAAAGTCTAACAATATGTATGTTAATATTAGCCACTTACTTTCACCACACACAAAAAAAAAGTTACGGCCTAAGTCCAATGTATGACAGTTCTAATAAAATTTTGAACACGAGCACATACACATCTTAGGCTTCAGGAACAAGTTAAAGAAGCAAAATATAACATCTTCAACAATAGGAACAAAAAGAAAACATGCTATATGAAGTGGGGAGCAACCTGTCATAAGGCTGGCAGTATTGTATGAAGGATATGAAAGGCAATAGTGCCCATTGTAAATATACATAGAGCGCAAAATGAAACGAGAACAATTTATGGAGCAAATTATTCACATGATCAAGAATCAATAACCAGTACCTGCTTGTTCGCCAGATCTTTTGGACCTATCTCGATTCTCAAAGGAACACCTTTCATTTCCCATTGAGAATATTTCCAACCAGGAGAGTAGTTTTCACGAGCATCCAAATCTGCTCGAATCCCAGCTTGGTTCAAGGTGTAAACAGCCGACTCACACGCCCCTTTAATAGCTGTTGTGTCAGCATCTTTAAATGGCACAGGAATGACAATGACCTGGATAGGTGCCACCTTTGGTGGCAGCACTAAGCCCTTGTCATCACCATGTGTCATTACCATGACCCCAATCTGCAATAAGAGCATAGCTACATATTACAAATGGCAACATAACTAAACAGAATATTCAGCGACTGAGAATCATATACACAAAATAAAATAGGATGTGATAAATTATATTAACAAAAGAATCATTGATATAGCCATAGTTGAAACACATGGCTATTGCCAACACTTTGGGCTAGCATTAAAAGCTAGCTCCAAAGGGCTTGGTAGTTAAGGGCACACTAAGTTCTCAACAAAACGATGGATAAAACAAAAATGGAAGACCCATCATCATGATTTTCATTACAAAAACTATGGATCAGGCCTTGTTTTGAGTTAGGCAACTCTAAACATGCTACTACATAGAATTACATGGAACTGCAAAATTAGATTAACTACATTACAATATACCCATTTAGCCTACCCCAACTTGTTTGGGACTAACGGCTTTGTTATTGTTGTACATTTCAATATACCCATTGTTGGAGCATGGGCACATTCTACTGGTTATTGCACGACTTTCCTAGTTAAACTAGGCAAATTCAATTTCTACTCGTAAACTGCAAGGTCCTGCCTTTCGAGATTCCTCCAAACAAAACAAATAAATTTTGGAAAGAAAAATACATCCAGATGTATACCAGCATTCCCCACGCTAGTTCCTATTTACCATTCTGTTCAATCTCTTTGCAAAGATACCATTATACTCCAAATATTATGCTGAAAAAGATAAATACCATAAATACCAAATATCATAAATACCATGAACCTATTCTCCAACATTTGATCTTTTCTGGTCAAACTTATAAGCTTATTCGAATGCTTACATCACAGCACGATATATAAGCAGAAAGTGCACCAGTATGATTTAAAAACTTCTTTGCAAAGTCCATTTCGAGTAAAAGAAATATAAGAATTACCGCGCGGGTAGTGTATGCCCAAGAGTTCTGCCACACCATGGACCGTTCACCCTTTTCATTCTCAAAGGTGATATCAAACATCTTTGCAAAGTTTTGGCCAAGACAATGTGAAGTTGCACCTTGTATACCACGGCCGGTATTTGGAATGAAGGCCTAAAGAAAAACAACCGATAAACTTTAATCTTGCAGTAACGGAAAATAATTCTTGTATTCTTACATGCAGCAAGCAGTTTCTTATCCATACCTCTACACTGGTTGTATAAAGTCCACCGGCAAACTTTTCCATCTCACTTTTCCTTCCTTTGGACACTGGAACTGCTAAAAATTCTTCATATATTCTCCTGTAGAGTTCCAATATTTGGAGGACCTGATAAACATTGCCATAAATGACTGGTTAAAAAAAAAAGGGCAACCTGGTGCATGTAGCTCCCGCTTGCGCAGGGTCCAGGGAAGGGTCCGACCACTTTGGGTCTATAGTACGCAGCCTTTCCCTACATTTCTGTAAGAGGCTGTTTCCAGGACTTGACTCATGGTCACAAGGCAGCAGCTTTACCACTGCGCCAAGGCTCCCCTTCCCATAAATGACTGGTTAACCCTTTGATAATTAACATGCAAATTTCATAAAATCTTATCAAACACAACATAGAACTGATATCACAATACTACATTTATTCAGGTGTTACTCCAACCCATGCGGACAACTTAAATAGTTTTTGGGGCAGAATAACAGCTTAGAACTTACAAGTAAAGTTATGAATGTGTAGAGTTGCACAATTTACACAAGAGGTCAAAACACTGATCCAAGTTTCCAGAACTTACAACTACATACATCACTGCTCCATACTAGCCATCCATAGTCCATACTGAATAAAACCAACCAATCTACTGGTTCACAATAGAACCACCAAAATCAATTCAATATTACTAGATTATTACAACACAGCCAGATTAAAATACCACGATAAGTAGTAAACTACTTAGGCCCTTCGTTACTGAACACACATCATTATAGAATTCAAATTTTGTACCCCAAAAATGTCAGTATAACTTTAGACCAGCTCCACATTAATATGTCATTCCATTAGGTCATTCGCAATGTGTATATGCACCTCCATTTGGTCATTTCAACAAGTATAAACCCCCCATTTGGTTATTTCCAAATTTATTTATATTACTACAAATGAAATAGCCATCTCCTAATAGTGACAAGTTTCCTAATAAATAGGGAGTAGTGCAGTCTTATTTGCTTATATCTTGGTTAGTGCAAATACTCAACATGCCATGCATTCAGGAACGGAAGTTGTAATACCTCTTCATCTGCCTCCTCTTTAGTTGCAAATACTGTATGGCCTTCTTGCCAAAGAAATTCACGGCTCCTGAGGAGAACGGTTACAGATCATGTCAAATAACTTAAAGCAGACGCAGAATGTTTAGTCAAGACAGGTCACAAGCATTACAACGGAAAAAAATAACTATTAGCCATAATGGTAAGCTTTGCATAAACAAGGTACATGAAATTTATAATTTTTGGTTTATACATCTATTGAGAAAATCAATTGTGAAAATATTATCATGACTTTGAGTAAATGAGCAGCAGATTGCTAGAATGTAACAAAAGAAGAACAGTAATTTTCTCACCCAAAAAGAGAGAAATGAACAACAAAAATGGTGGGTGTTATTGATACTACACAAATACTACGTTGGAATTGTATAGACAGAATGAAAATTTTCAGTGTATAAATTCTAAAGTCGTGAAACCTCATTTATCTTCCTTTGGTTCTTTTGTTTCAAATGGTCTAACAAACAGTCATCACAATATTATAGCATTGTAAAGTAACCCGAATGAAAATTGAAGTCGTGAAACCTCATTTATCTTCCTTTGGTCCCTTTGTTCTAAATGGTCTAGCAAACAATCATCTCAATATTAGCATGAAAGTTTTTACTATAGTAATTTCATGATTTTGATGGAAAGAATAGATGTGATGTCCTTGACCCTTGCAATACTTGAAAAGCTTAATACTTCAAGTCTTCAACAGCCATCTTGCAAATATACTGTTTTTGCAAATGAATGTACTGCTTTTTGCAATAATTTTATCAAGCATGCAATCAGACACTATCGCACCATTAACTACTAACAAGACAGTGATGGGGCAGAGCTCTGCGGGCACCATAAGAAAGTCAAACTCGGAGAAGTGCCTAGACAAATGTGGGATGATGGGCCACCAAATAGTGAGCTACCTTATGAAAGGAGTTGGATTGCTAAACTCCCATCTGACAACATTGCACCACTGGTTACACTTCAAAGGTAAGTCCCGGTGGCTTCTTATCCATTTAGAGAAGTATGGATACATGACAGTCTCACTTGTTGGACGGATTGCAATAGGAGCTTCCAGATCAGATTTTCCAGATTTAGTAACCCACGCTACCTGGAGGACAAATAAAAAGGTTACTATCTTCAGAAGGCAATATAAGAAATAGATAAAGTAAATATGGCAAAGCTAATTAGAACGATAGCACAGAGAAAAAGAATTAACATAATACTCATAAATCTGTATCATGATGAACTGGTGACCAAGCACATTGTTTCCGATACCTGTCCTATCTCATGAATTCATATAGAAACCACTACACAGGTCAAAGTAAATAGTAAAACACAACTTACAAGGCGTGTTAAGGTTAAAGAAAACAATCACACGTTTGGTCCATAGTGGTGTGGAAGCTGTTGTCACAATTGTTATTTTTCTTTCAACTGTTAAACTTTCCAAAAGCCACTGTCGTAGTTGTACAAGCTAAATAGCTGACTAAACCAATATATTAACTTGCAAAATACTTCATCCGAAAAGAAATGGAGTAAAAGGCACACCTCAGGGGCAAAACCCTCAATATGGTCTTTCTCCTTCTGCAGAACATTCTCCGTAACAAACAAAGGGAAATAATATGGTTTCAGCTTCAACTTCTTTATTTCTGCATCAAAAAATTCCTGCACCAAATCACATTGATGTTACTTACAAGTAAAACATAATAAGAGGTAATAGCACCAGGAGTCCCACAACTTGTCCTAGATGTGACGATCTGGTCCAAAACTTGCAAAAGCCAACTATTGAGTCCCACAACTTGCATCCAATGTGCAAATTTAGTCCTAACCAATCAGACGACGACAAGTGGAGCCTAGTCAGCAGAGCCGGTCAGCGCAGCACATTTTTCAATTACCCCCCTGGCCTTAGCACAAATAAACCCGCACTACACCACCTGAGTTTAACTGCGTCGCCGCCATTGCCGCCGCGGAGTCCCGGTGGGTCATCGCCTCCTCCTCTCCCTGCAGCCTCTGCTCGGCGCGTCGTACCTGCGGGCGAGGAAGAACTACATCCTGCACCTCGCCCCGAGGGGCGGCCCCGTCGACTCCGTCGAGGAGTGGCACCGCTCCTTCCTCCCGCGGACGGCCGCGCTCGAATCGGAGCCCAGGCGGGCGGCGGCGCCGAGGACCACGGCCCGCGCATCATTTACTCCTACAACCACGTGTTCACCGGCTTCGCCGCGCGGCTCACGGAGGAGGAGGCCGAGGCGCTGCGGACCACAGAGGGCTGCCTCAGGCTGTACGACCCCATCGCCATCGCGGCGTTCCAGGCCATGGAGCGCGGCATCTTCGTCAGCTGCGCGGCGGGGAACGCGGGTCCGGACCCGGGCTCCGTCGGCAACGGGGCGCCTTGGATGCTCACCGTCGCGGCCGGCACCATGGACCACGCCATACGCACCACCGTGAGGCTCGGAAACGGCGAGGAGTTCGACGGCGAGTCCCTGTTCCAGCCAGGCAACAACTCCGCCGCAAAGCCGCTTCCGCTTATGTACCCCGCCGCCGACGGCTCCGACACAAGCTGCGATTGCAGCGTGCTGCGCGGAGCCGAAGTGAGCGACAAGGTGGTGCTCTGCGAGAGCAGAGGCCTGAACGGCCGCATCGAGGCTGGCCAGACCGTGTCCGCGTACGGCGGCATGGGCATGATCGTGATGAACAGAGCAGCCGAGGGGGTACACCACCTTCGCTGACCCGCATGTCCTCCCTGCCTCGCACCTGAGCTGCGATGCCGGGACCAAGATCGCGGCCTACATCAACTCCACGGCCAACCCGACGGCGAGCATCGCGTTCAAGGGCACAGTCATGGGCGCGCTGCCGGCGCCGGCCGTTACTTTCTTCTCGTCCCGAGGTCCGAGCAAGGCCAGCCCGGGCATCCTGAAGCCGGACATCACGGGGCCCGGCATGAACATACTCGCGGCGTGGGCGCCGAGCGAGTCGCACACGGAGTTCTCCGACGGGGGCGTCGGCCTCTCTTTCTTCGTGGAGTCTGGCACGTCCATGTCGACGCCGCACCTGAACGGCATCGCCGCACTCATCAAGAGCCTGCACCCGGACTGGTCACCGGCGGCGATCAAATCCTCCATCATGACGACGTCGGACGCAGTGGACCGCACCGGCGTGCCCCTCAAGGACGAGCAGTACCGCCTCGCCACCTTCTACGCCATGGGCGCGGGCTACGTCAACCCCGCGCTCGCCTTTGACCCGGCCTAGTCTACGACCTCCACGCCGACGACTACCTCCCCTACCTCTGCGGCCTCGGCATCGGCGACGAGGGCGTCACCGAGATCGCCCACCGCCCGGTCACCTGCGCCAGCCTCAAGGCCACCACCGAGGCAGAGCTGAACTACCCGTCCCTCATCGTCAACCTGTTGGCCCAGCCGATCACAGTCAACCGCACGGTGACCAACGTCGGGAAGCCGAACTCGGTGTACACCGCCGTGGTGGACATGCCCAAAGACGTGTCGGTGACTGTGCAGCCGCCGATGATGCGGTTCGCGGAGGCCAAGGAGAAGCAGAGCTTCACGGTGACGGTGCGGTGGGCGGGACTGCCGAGCGTCGCCGGCGCCGAGGGCAACCTGAAGTGGGTCTTCGACGACCACATCGTGCGGAGCCCCATCGTGGTTCCGCCCAAGGCCGCGTAGTAATTCTGCGGCCGGCAGCATGTATAGCTAGCTAGCATCGGTAGGCTGCTGCGCTTCGGTGGTTTTGCGCAGGCTGCATGCAAACTGGAGCGATTTTGTTCTGTAAATAGCGCGAATCAATAAAAATGTGTCTCCAGAACATCTTGTCCTCCGAAAATAGAGGGAATCCATGTATGTGTTTACTTTTTTTATCTGAGGGTCGAGATTTGCAATGAACTGCATGACTAGTTGGCTACGCTCACTGCATGCATGATGGTGGATCATGCAAATATCGGAAACGCCAAGGACAAATTATTTCCTCCTTAGCACAAAGGTGAGTGAGTGGAGCAGGATATTCCAGGAATATACCACGCAGTTAAACTCAGGTGGTGTTGTGCGGGTTTATTTGTGCTAAGTCCAGGGGGGTAATTGCAAAAAGTACGGTGCTGACCGGGTGGAGTGGGCTGTGCTGACTTGGCTCCACTTGTCGTCGTCTGATTGGGTAGGACCAAAATTGCACATTGGCTGCAAGTTGTGTGACTCAATAGTTGCCTTTTGCAAGTTTGGGACCAAATCATCACATTCAGGACAAGTTCTGGGACTCCTGGTGCTATTACCTCACATAATAATGTCACTATCACTTGATAATTAAAAGATATAAATTAACAGCAACAGCAAGGGTACTGATGTTGATTCAGAGTCAAAAACTATTAATATGATAAACTGCCAAAGAAAACATATATGTAATAACAGCTTTCAAACAAGACAGCAACACGACAATGAAGGGAAAATGGAATTTACATGTACAACACTGAAAAAGGGCATTAAGGATTATGTGTTATCAAATGTTGATTGGATATAGAGAAGTTCAGAATTAATTGCCAAATGAAAAAGAAACATGGGCATAAGCATAAGAGAAGTTTCAGATGGCCCCAAAATCAGTCTCAGAAAAAGAGGCCACTCTCAAGAAAGGATGCATATATTTCATTGCATAGAAGGGAAAATAGTAACAAACAGTAAAAGACAGCTTGGTCATTTGGATTTCAGATTCCAGATGATATTGAGAGAACTTACTTTCAGCAACTCCCATATTTCCATCGCCCAAGGCCTCAAGATATAACAACCAGAGATGTCATAGTACTCAATCATTTCACTGTTCACAACAACCTGAACAAACAAATAAAAAAGCTTAAAGAAGTCCCTAGCAAGATTGGGATTAATTTGCAGTATGAATGAAATTTTGCTCGCATTTGTTGTTTCCACTCTTAACGAAAATGCAAGAAACTTTCTGCTCTAACCCTACAAGCAAGAGACAAAGCCCAACTCGGAAACAGTAAGTATGATCACCACTGTACCGGTCATGAGAGCACAGGTAAGCTAATAGAAAGTCTGACACTCAATGGCAAAAACTGATACCTAATATAACATCTTCAAATCCTGGAAGGTCGGTAGTTTCTCTTCGAGAACAACATACAAACAGAATATTTGGCATAGAGCAGTTTGAAAAGAAAAAGGCAGTAGTAGATAACAAGAGCGCCAATATTGCAGATTAGTGCAATAGTACGTGTCAACAAACTTAAAGCTATCACAACACAGAACTTTTCCCATGGCCATCATATGAAAATTAGTTCCACATTGCACCCACCAATCCACCATGCACCCAAATCGAATTGTAAATAAACGTCACCAAGCCAGCAAATAGCAAGAAGACGCGCCTCAGAGTACCACTCCCCAAAGTTATCATCCTTCTTGTACGCCATCCCCAGTTTTGTCTCCTTCTTCACCTCCTTCTTCTTCTTCCCTGCAATCCATGAACGAAGAAACAAGCTCAGAGAATGCAAATATCAAATATTAAAAGTCAAATCCAGAGGAGTCAACAGCTCAAGCAGACAAACAGGAACGCACCTCCGCCTCCGCCCTTGTTGGTCGACATGGCTAGATCCCGAACCACGGCTGCAGCATGAGTAGACGGAACACAATTCACGATCAGATAAGCTCAACAAAAAGAGCAAGCAGGGAAGGATTCAGCTGCATCAGTATCAGGCCAATATGGTTGCGTAAATTCGGCATTTTGGAAAGGCGCCAATACAGGGATACGTTTTACTATTTTTTTTATTCACAAAAATATATAAGTATAGAAGCTAGGAACAGCAGATTAGCTTCTTTCCTCTAATGTGGATGCCGAAGCAGCAGACAGTTAAAATCAAGAACACAGAGTAACAGTACCATTATATTCCCAGTCATAAACAAGATTTGGGTCATCTATCATGCCAACAATACCACTAGTACTAATGCGTTAAGCCAGTATAACCAAGACAAAGCTCCTGCTCTCTCAAATTGCATGTTACTGCTAAGCTTCGATTTAAGGTCAACACGGTGCAGATAAAACAACTTAATATTTTCCTTTTCATATATCGTCATTCATTGCATGTTTCACTGCTAACAAGTTTAAACCAAAAGATTTGCTCATCTGAAAAACTTGAAGTACAATTTGTAAATATTTGCCCCTACAAGCATTATCACAAACACCTATCAAGCAAATTCCTCTCGTGTGTAAACTTGAACATGTACTGGAAAAATCATGAAGCAAGTACTCGTCAAGAAATAATCATCGTTATATTCTTAATGTCAGATCTACACCAAGTACTCATCCAATACAAAAATCAGGAAAATTTTGAGCAAACAGAGGGTTCAAGAGGAAGGAGCGGTTGCTACCAGGGAGGGAGGCGCTGCTGGTGGGAGCGGCTGCTCGACGGAGGTTGGCGCTGCTGGGCTCCTGTACCGGCGGCGGGGCGGCGGAGGGTTCGGCCGGCAGGGGCGGCGGCGGCGGCGGCTAGGAACCCTACTAGCTGTCGCGCTCTTTTTGGGGGGAGGCTCGCTTCTGCATAAAGTATATAGGAAGGATAATTTAGATACATTATCTGGCCATCGGATCGAGCCTGCTACACATTTTTGGCCGTTGGATGCGAGTGGACCGACTGTCCTTGAGGGTAGCTGCTCCGGTGGAAAATTTAGATACAATTATAACCGAGCACCTTTCCAACCATCTCACGCACTCAACACTTCTGGCCATCGGATCGAGCCTGCTACACATTTTTGACCGTTGGATGCGAGTGGACCGACTGTCCTTGAGGGTAGCTGCTTTGGTGGAAAAATCGGGTTAATGTGGTTGATTGGGCCATATGCCTAGCTGACGGCCTGTCTGGCGTACGTCCATGAAAAAAAGACACACGCACAAGCGCAACGAAGAGTTAAGTTGTTCCTCTCCCTGACCTATCGTTCTCTCCCTGTGGACCAAGAAGGTGCCGCTCCCCCTCCCCCGCCCCGATTTCAGTAGCCGCCGCCACGACACCGGCCGCCTGCGGATAGTGCACGGTGATGTGGGGGTCGGCCTCGGTCACGGTCCCATCGTTCAGCCCATCCGCTTCCTCTACCTCACACACGGCAACGACGACAAGATGGAGAAGCTGGGTGCGAGGGGATCCCCAAAAAACCAAGGAGGTGTTCCCCGCCCCCCTTCACGTGGTAAATTGGGCGATGCACTCCTGGTGACGTGGTGAGGGAGTATAAAACGGCAGGAGTCCGACGACGGCGAGGGACGCAGTGCATGAGGACTGGGGAAGGAGAGATGGGGGCGATGGGTTCGCTCGATATTCACGCGAACGCCTTCGGCGATAGCTGTCGAGACGGCCAGCGCCAGCGCGGCCATCAACAAAGTCCGGCTGCTCTTTGGCGTCATGAGCACACCCCTTATGCCCGTTCCGTCCCGCATCTCAGCGTTAAGGGCAGACACTCCAATGTCCAATTGTAAGTGCATCTCGATTTATCAGTGTGTGTTAGGGGAAATGCTAAGTCAAATATCGTCTTGGATGTTTATCTGAGTACTCTTGATTTTTTTAAACTCGTGGTCTGCAACTCTGCGTACAGTATAGACTAATTACTCTGATTACAGTGCCTCAAAAATTGTTCCTTCTTGCAGGAACAAAGAAGGAGCTCCTAGCAGAATGTTGGTGGTTTAGGATTATGTGTTATTGAACAAGAATGGTCATCCCATTGAGTATAAATATTATTTTAATAATCATTTGGCAGGATTAAAAATAATTTTTGTCTTCTGGAGAGGGCCGACCTTCACCGCCGCGTCGGCGATGCCATGATAGTCAGCCGCCGCCACCTGCCAGGATAGGCAAGAAAGCAAGTGCCTCCTCGTGGTGCTGGGAAACTAAACCTGCTTGTCAGGCGAGGTTCCAGTCCGTCCACCATGAGGATATCTGGACTCGCTTATATACCATGAATTTTTTATGGATATGTTTTTGAGGTTCAATCTCCCCTTTATTTTGTGGTTCTTCTTTGAGCAATTGAACAGCTTGTTGATTAGATTTTATTTTGGTTTGCAGGAACAAGGTTCAGCGCATAACTCTTTACATGGAAAAAATCTTTCATTGGTGTGCCATGCGCCGGACGAGCCAGCACAAGTGACAAAAAGGACTTTCCCAATGGCAAGCAGGGCATTGCCGCCCTATCTTCCTGGTTAAGTGTGCACTTTGCTTGTTTCCTTCACACTATTCAGCTTTGATTTCCTTAGCCACGATGCGTTTCGTGTATTTGATGCAGCACATAGAACAGTCAAGCACTCGATGGTTTTTATATTCTGTGTATGAGGACAACATGTACTCACTATAACAGATGCCATCAATCTTCATACTAAAAAGAGCTTCATGTATAGCTTACCATTTACTGTTCACTTCTTAATAGTTGGATCATTCAGTTTAGGAATATACGAGGCATTGGACTTGATTGATGGACCGATGGAGGATCTGATTACCTTGGCAGATGTGATCTGTTATTTCACTTACCATCCTTTTTATTGAGAGTGAAGATATTCTACAGGTATTCACTTCTATTGCAGTGTCTCTACCCGAGGTTCATCCATGGCTACTGGACTGGTTAATTAGTGTCCTTCCTGCCAAGATTCACCATTGACGTTATCTATTTGATTTGTGTAATCCACTATACAAGTAAAATTGCTTTTTCCCTTTCAAAATAAGCTGTGTAGTGCACATCCAGCATAGGTAAGTCTTCTATATTCTTTCGTTTGAATGGAATTCACACAAACAAAAAAAATGACAATCTACGTGAGAAGAATGACAATCTGATGACTTCAAATATTTCCATTTCAGATTATGCCAATCTTAGCTCACGTCGGCAACTCTATTCGTCATATTCTATATGGATTCCCTCTACTGGTTCTATATATAATAAATAACAAATTCAGTTTATCCATTATAAATAAATTATAATCCTCAGAATTTTTTTATATATTTGCTTTCAAGTATGGGGACAATGGTCTTTTGCTTAGATAGTAAGCTAAAGTGACGACATAGTATTTCTCCTCTGGCATCTGGGTCTACTTTTGTTCCGAGAACTCATACTTTGCCAATCTTCTTGTTTTTTCATTCCTTTTCATTTGCTTCAATTTTGCAGTTTTTCTTTACATGCCAATTATGGCTATATGAATAGCAGTAATGTTTTTTTAATCTAGAATTGTGGTTGTCCTTGTGATTTTCTATAAAACCCAAAAAACTTGCATAGCAGCCAAACCATTCTTACGTAGCGCAAGATATCAATATTCATAATTGCAAGGAAGACTTACATCATTCATTTTAAGTAGTCTTCCAAAATAATTAGATAGAGATTTAACCATCTATTAAAAGAACAAGTTGCTAGGGCAGACTCCCTTTTTGATTATGTACCTTTGATGTAGCTACTAATTCATTATTTGGCATGTACAGACTGAAAACTTCATTCTCGACTCTATAAGATTTTTTATGGAAGTGTTTCATTTGCTTCTCCCCAGCAGAAGTTTCATTTTCCCATACCTTTTGAAATCACATATTTTTTTACGACAACCAAAGGTTTGGGATGTTCTTTGCTTTTTTATGACGTGCTTCTGCAAAATGCACCATTCAGAAGGATCAAAAGTTGATAATGCGAAAAATGCTTTCAAACTTCATTCTCGATTCTATAACATTTTTATGGAAGTGTTTCATTTGCTTCTCCCCAGTGGAAGTTTCATTTTCCCATACCTTTTGAAAATGCATATTTTTATACGACAACCAAAGGTTTGAGATGTTCTTTGCTTTTTTATGATGTGCTTCTGCAAAATGCACCATTCAGACGGATCAAAAGTTGACAATGTGAAAAATTCTTTCATGATGTTAGTCTTTAAAGTTGTATTTAACCTATGACTCCTTTATAATAGATCCAGGGACTTATTCGCAAAAAGATGTGTTGAGATTATTAGTGCCCTGTATTGTAACTACTTATTTGTATGGTGTAACTGTACTATTTACCTTTTTTTATCTCGACTCTTTTGAGAATGTTCAAATTTGTAAACCAAATTCATCCAGTCATTTATATTGAGATATTATAATTTGAGGTGATGATTTTTTTCACTTATTGTTGACCTGTCATTTTTTCGTATCATTCATAAGTTGCCAGATAACATATGTCAATAACCGGAGCAAGAGGAGAAATGCAACTATAAGTGATGTGCAGTATAAGCTAGGAACAAAAAAAAGAAGTAAAGATCTCATCTTCTGCAACAAAAAAGAGAGTGAAGAACATTACCATCCCGTTCTCCAGCATCACCTCCCAATTTAGTTATCAAGTATCTTTATGTTATGAAACCTCCTTCATCATATTGCCAAAAGAGATGGGCGTGGCAATGCACGTCATCCATGATCTAGTTTATCATGAGATAGGGGAACGAGGAGGGACGACGTTTGTGCGTGACGGGGCGTCGGGCGTCCAAGTCGTAGCGGTGACGTTATGTTATGTAACATGAGCCAGCCGACTGATAAACGGGCTCGAGGGGGTCGGCCCGTTACCTACCCATTTAAGAAGGCCACCAGCTACGCACGGGTTTCTCAAAAAAAAAAGCTACGCACGGGTCAGTCTCGCCGCGGGCAGAACGCCGGCGAGCGGTTCTACAAGTGCCCTCCCCCCAATGTACACTCGATTTCTTGCTGGATCTCTAAATTTGTTCTTCTCGCACCAATAACAGCCGACAGCTGGTGGATGCAATTTTCACATGTAGCCGCATACTTAGCTGCGTTGGGATGGCGGCACACCCATTGGTGCAAATCCAGCCGGAGCCTGTCACTGAACCTCCCCGTGGAGATTTGGGAAAGTGTGAGATGGTTAGCCCTAGCTAGGGTTCATATAGACAAGTTGTTTAGCCAGGCGAATTTCTACTGGGACATGCGTGCCGCATGGAATCCAGCGCAGGCGATTCGCTTCCATCTTGTCGTACAAGCTTCTTGTTTCGGGATTGGGAGAGGACGATGGATCAAGGCCATGGTTGTTTCAAAATTGTGTTGTTCTAATGTGTCTGTATGATGGTTTCCGCAAGGCTCAGGAGGTGCCGATAGATCGTGTTTATGCGCTTTGGTTACAAATACATAAGTTGTCGGATCCGTTCTACAAGAAGGGAATCATGGAACAGCTCGTGAAGAACGCAAGTGAGATCTTGGACATGAGGTTGAACGGAACCCCCGTGGGGCGAGAATACGTGTGCGCCATGATGTGAGGCAACCACTGATGCAATTTATGAGCATAGTCACAACAAAAGAATGCCAAGTCTTCTTGGTCCAATACGAGAAACTTGCAAGGTTCTGCGGTGTGTGTAGGTTGGTAGGGCATGAATTTAAGAAGTGTGGTACCGGAGTTCATGAGGAGAAGAGCAAGAAATTTGGGTCGTGCCTGCATGCAGATGCACCAAACCAGACACATACTGATGACGAGTTTACCAGTATGGGAGGGAAGCAAGCCGGTTGGTAGTGCAACACCGACCGAGAGAGGGTCTGGGAAAGCAAAAGAGGACCCAACAGTTGCGGACACAGCAGCTAGTCCCTTCAAGCCTATGAGCGCCCCCATGCAATTGATTTTGCTATAAGCAAAAGATTAAATATGGAGGGCGAAGAAGGTAATCAGGGGAAGGAGGGTAGTCATCCATCAGTTGGAGCACTGGCTATAACAGATCATAAGGGGGGAGACCTTCGGGGGAGTGGATCCCCTAGCAATAGATCAAGCAGCAAAAGTTGATATTGAAGGTGTCTCTGGAGATACATCGACGACCTCCTTCGAGGAGGACCGCCGGACACAATGAGTCTATTATTTTGGAACTGCTGGGGGGCGCCAGACAGTTCATGAGGTTTTGACTCTCTCAAAAACCAATTCCCTGGGGCTCGGTTTCTTGTGTGAAATTAGACAAGCCTCTTCCAAAATGGAGTGGCCAAAGTGGAGACAAGGACTAAATGGGTTCGCCTGTGTCGGAAGTGATGGATGTAGTGGTGGATTTACTCTTTATTGGGATGAAAATCTACCAAGTTACAGTGTTGGATTCTTGTGCATGGTACATAGACTGTGGGTTGTGGATGTTGCTAATGATAAAGCTTGGTGTGTTACGTTTGTCTACGGAGAGCTGCGGGTGGAGAGTCGCGCGGTATCGTATGTGGGGTCACCTCACAAATTTGTGGGTTGTTTCTTCATAATTATGGATGGTGTGTGGAGACTTCAACAAGGCCTTATGGCAACATGAGCACTTCTCTCGGACAAAGAGGGCAGAGAGCCAAATGGCATTGTTTCGTGACTGTTTTGGAGCCGTATGAACTGTTGGATCTCGGTTTTTTGGGCACCCCCTATACATACGATAATGAGCAAGATGGGGGAAGGAATGTGCGGGTGCGGCTGTGCGGAGCCTATGCCGACGAAGCTTGGAGGGACTTATTCCCGGCCACGCAAGCGGTGCATCTTGTTTCCCCTTGTTCGAACCACTTCCCCGTTTCTCATCCAGATGAACCTCGTGGAACCGCAACAATGCAGGTAATCACCATGGTATGAAATAATGTGTCATTCTTCCT
The DNA here is from genome assembly GCF_018294505.1 of Triticum aestivum. NCBI lineage: Eukaryota > Viridiplantae > Streptophyta > Magnoliopsida > Poales > Poaceae > Triticum > Triticum aestivum. The sequence goes on from NC_057795.1 coordinate 577,131,706, forward strand.
CTAGTGGTGTTATGTGAATGTTGACTACATGACACTTCACCATCTTTTGGCTTAGGGGAAGTCGTTGTGAAAATAGTTTGTAGATGACGAGTTGCGGGAGTGATAGAAACCCAAACCTCAGTTTATGAATTGTTTCTTGAGGGGCTGTTTTGGATCAATCTGTTTAATGCTATGGTTAGATGTATCTTAATTATTTCTCTTTTATAGTTGCATATGTTTGCATGAGAGTATAATCATAAGTAGGTATTTGTTCAAGTTAAGACAGTATCTTAGCTCCCCACACAACACCTATTGAATCAATGAACGATAGCTTAATGAATCATGGTTAAAGTAACTTAGTGAGATTACCGTGTGTCCTCAAGAGCATTTTAGCTACTATAAGAAACACCTCCTGTTTGTCCTTAGCGCTCATAAGGACTGGGACACTTGTTGAACCTATTTACTCTTGTTACTAGTTACCTTGTTACAAATTATCTTGTTGTCAAACCATATATCAAAACTATCTTACATCACTTGTAGTGAAACCTTACTGAAAACTACTTGTTAATCTCCCTTCTGCTCCTCGTTGGGTTCGACACTCTTACTTATCAAAAGCACTACGGTTGATCCTATACTTGTGGGTCATCAATGTCCCTTTATGAAGTTTGTTCCTATAGATGAGGGGGAGCCATCGATGCCTGGTACGAGTGCTTTCCCACATACTAGTGGTTGCCTTCTCCTCTAGTGGTGATGGTGCATATTTTACCAACTTGGAGGCTGCTTGATTTGGTGTAATCTTGATTGGTTGCCTTCCAAAAGTATATTTTCTTGCCCATCAAAGGAAAACTGAGTTTCCTTCCCGCTCGAAGGATTTGCATTAGTAATAATCGATAAATGGCGAAAACCTGATAAAAACCAAGTCAAACCCCTATACTAAAAGTGATAAAAAAATAGATCCATCAAGTGCGCAAGAGGGGCGAGTGGCGGCATAACTTGGTCACCGCCACATCAGGGGAAGGAGCAATCAGAGTGCCACGCGACGAGGTTGACGAAGGAGGCGTGGCGGCATCGGCAGTGTGGTGGCAGAGATGACCTGACCCTCAGGGTCCTTCGAGGACACATTGCACTGGGACCCCTCGTGCTTGATGAGGAGGTGCGACACCCGCACCGTCTCCTCCCCGGCAGCCGCCGACGCGGTCTCCCTTCCTCCACCGCTCGCCGCTCCAGTCGCTTTGGGTGGTTGGCTCTGTTCGCTCCTGTGAAGGAAATATGCCCTAGAGGCAATAATAAAGTTGTTATTTTATATTTCCTTATGTCATGATAAGTGTTTATTATTAATGCTAGAATTGTATTAACCGGAAACTTGATACATGTGTGGATACATAGACAAAACACAGTGTCCCTAGTAAGCCTCTACTAGACTAGCTCGTTAATCAAAGATGGTTAAGTTTCCTAGCCATGGACATGTGTTGTCATTTGATGAACGGGATCACATCATTAGGAGAATGATGTGATGGACAAGACCCATCTGTTAGCTTAGCATAATGATCGTTAAGTTCTATTGCTATTGCTTTCTTCATGTCATATACATATTCCTTTAACTATGAGATTATGCAACTCCCGGATACCGGAGGAATACCTTATGTGCTATCAAACGTCACAATGTAGCTGGGTGATTATAAAGATGCTCTATAGGTATATCCAAAGGTGTTTGTTAGGTTGGCATAGATCAAGATTAGGATTTGTCACTCCGAGTATCGGAGAGGTATCTCTGGGCCCTCTTGGTAATGCACATCATAATAAGCCTTGCAAGCAATGTGACTAATGAGTTAGTTGCGGGATGATGTATTACAGAACGAGTAAAGATACTTGTCGGTAACGAGATTGAACTAGGTATTAAGATACCGACGATCGAATCTCGGGCAAGTAACATACCGATGACAAAGGGAATAACATATGTTGTCATTACGGTACGACCGATAAAGATCTTCGTAGAATATGTGGGAACCAATATGAGCATCCAGGTTCCACTATTGGTTATTGACTGGAGAGGTGTCTCGGTCATGTCTACATAGTTCTCCAACCCGTAGGGTCCGCACGCTTAACGTTTGATGACGATTTTGTATTATATGAGTTATGTGATTTGGTGACCGAATGTTGTTCAGAGTCCCAGATGAGATCGCGGACATGACGAGGAGTGTTGAAATGGTCGAGAGGTAAATATTCATATATAGTACGATGATATTCGGACACCGGAAGTGTTCTGGGGGTACCGGGTACATATCCGGGCACCCCCCCGCCCCCCCGGGCAACTACATGGGCCTAATGGGCCAAGAAGGGGACAGACCACCCCCTAAGGGGCTGGTGTGCCCCATGTAGGCCAAATTAGGAGGGGAAGGAAAGAGGGGAAGAGAGAAAGGAAGGGGAGGGATTCGGCCTCCCCCTTCCTTCCCTCCTCCCTACTCCTTCCTTCCCCCTCCGGATGAATATGGAAGGGGGGAGGCCGAATGGGGAGGCACCCAAGTAGGATTCCTCCTACTTGGGGCGCCCCTTGGCTGCCTCTCCTCCCCTCCAACCTATATATATGAGGGGGGCACCGCTAGAACACACATGAACATCTGTTAGCCGTGTGCGGCGCCCCCCTCCACAGTTTACGACTCCGGTCATATTCATGTACTGCTTAGGCGAAGCCCTGCGCTGATCACTTCACCATCACCGTGACCACTCCGTCGTGCTGACAGAACTCTCCCTCGACACTTTGTTGGATCAAGAGTTCGAGGGACGTCATCGAGCTGAACGTGTGCAGAACTCGGAGGTGTCGTACGTTCGGTGCTTGATCGGTCGAAACGAGAAGAAGTTTGACTACATCAACCGCGTTGTCAAACTCTTCCACTTTCGGTCTACGAGGGTACGTGGACACACTCTCCCCCTCTCGTTGCTATGCATCTCCTAGACAGATCTTGCTTGAGCGTAGGAATTTTTTTGAAATTGCATGCTACGTTTCCCATCAGTGGCATCCGAGCCGGCTCTATGCGTAGATGATATGCACGAGTAGAACACAAAGAGTTGTGGGAGGTGATCGCCATACTGCTTACCACCAATGCCTTATTTTGATTCGGCGGTATTGGTGGATGAAGCGGCCCGGACCAACCTTACATGACCACGTTGATGAGACCGGTTCCACCGACAGACATGCAACTAGTTTTGCATAAAGGTGGTTGGCGGGTGTCTGTTTCTCCAACTTTAGTTGAATTGAATTTGACTTGCGTCCGGTCCTTGTTGAAGGTTAAAACAACAAACTTAATAAATCACCGTTGTGGTTTTGATGTGTAGGTAAGAACGGTTCTTGCTAGAAGCCCGTAGCAGCCACGTAAAACTTGCAACACCAAAGTAGAGGACGTCTAACTTGTTTTTGCAGGGCATGTTGTGATGTGATATGGTCAATACATGATGTGATAAACATTATTGTATGAGATGATCATGTTTTGTAAGTTATCGGCAACCGGCAGAAGCCTTATGGTTGTCTCTTTATTGTATGAAATGCAAGCGCCATGTAATTGCTTCACTTTATCACTATGCGATAGTGATAGTTGTAGAAGCAATAGTTGGCGAGACGACCACGACGCTGCTACCTCTTAAGCTTGCGTTGGTTTTTCCCTTGAAGAGGAAAGGGTGATGCAGCAAAGTAGAGTAAGTATTTCCCTCAGCTTTTGAGAACCAAGGTATCAATCCAGTAGGAGACAACGCTCAAGTCACCGAATACCTGCACAAACAAATACCAACTTGCACCCAACGCGATAAAGGGGTTGTCAATCCCTTCACGGTTATTTGCAAAGTGAGATCGGATAGAGACTTCTAAACGGTAATGTCGTGGAAACGTCACGACAGATTTCCTAGCAGAAGGACTTAGTCGTGGAGCCATCGCAACTAGGAAGCTTAAAGGGGTGAAAATGGGACAAAGGACACATGAGTTTATACTGGTTCGGCCCCTTGCGGTGAAGGTAAAGGCCTAATCCAGTTTAAGGTGGTATTGCTTATGTCTCAATTACCAGGGAGCGAATCCGCTTGTCCTAGCTTTCGATCTCTTGTTTCTTGTCCTGAACCGCCGCCGGGTCATCCCTTTATATACAGAGGTCAACGCCCAGCGGCTTACAGAGTCCGGCCGGCTCATAAACAGTGTCTAGCTCAGTGACTATCTATTCTTGCCTTAAAGTACAATCTATTACATATATGGCGGTTTACCCTTACGGGCCTTAAGTCGCCTTTGGGCCATGGGCCTTTTACCTAAACCGTCATCTTCAAATATCTTCGTGGGCTTCATGACGATGAATCGCCATAGGTATAACTGTTGGAAATATGCCCTAGAGGCAATAATAAAATGATTATTATTATATTTCCTTGTTCATGATAATTGTCTATTATTCATGCTATAATTGTGTTATCCAGAAATCGTAAGACATGTGTGAATACATAGACCACAACATGTCCCTAGTGAGCCTCTAGTTGACTAGCTCGTTGATCAACAGATAGTCATGGTTTCCTGACTATGGACATTAGATGTCATTGATAACGGGATCACATCATTAGGAGAATGATGTGATGGACAAGACCCAATCCTAAGCATAGCACAAGATCGTGTAGTTCGTTTGCTAGAGCTTTTCCAATGTCAAGTATCATTTCCTTAGACCATGAGATCATGTAACTCCCAGATACTGTAAGAGTGCTTTGGGTGTACCAAACGTCACAACGTAACTGGGTGACTATAAAGGTACACTACAGGTATCCCCGAAAGTATCTGTTGGGTTGACACGGATCGAGACTGGGATTTGTCACTCCGTATGACGGAGAGGTATCTCTAGGCCCACTCGGTAATGCATCATCATAATGAGCTCAATGTGACCAAGTGGTTGGTCACGGGATCATGCATTATGGTACGAGTAAAGTGACTTGCCGGTAACGAGATTGAATGAGGTATTGGGATACCGACGACCGAATCTCGGGCAAGTAACGTACCGATTGACAAAGGGAATTGTATACGGGATTACTTGAATCTTCGACATCGTGGTTCATTCGATGAGATCATCGTGGAACATGTGGGAGCCAACATGGGTATCCAGATCCCGCTGTTGGTTATTGGCCGGAGAGCTCTCTCGGTCATGTCTGCGTGATTCCCGAACCCATAGGGTCTACACACTTAAGGTTCGGTGACGCTAGGGTTGTAGAGATATTAGTATGCGGTAACCCAAAAGTTGTTCAGAGTCCTGGATGAGATCCCGGACGTCACGAGGAGTTCTGGATTGGTCTGGAGGTGAAGAATTGTATATAGTAAGTCCAGTTTCGGCCACCGGGAAAGTTTCGGGGGTCACCGGTATTGTACCGGGACCACCAGAAGGGTCCCGGGGGTCCATCGGGTGGGGCCACCTATCCCGGAGGGCCCCATGGGCTGAAGTGGGAAGGGAACCAGCCCTTGGTGGGCTGGTGCGCCCCCCTTGGGCCTCCCCCTGCGCCTAGGGTTGGAAACCCTAGGGGTGGGGGGCGCCCCACCTGACTTGGGGGGCAAGTCCCCCCTTTGGCCGCCGCCCCCCTTGAGATTGGATCTCTAGGGGGCCGGCGCCCCCCAGGGCCCCTATATAAAGAGGGGGGAGGGAGGGCTGCGCACCCTAGTCCCTGGCGCCTCCCTCTCCCCCCTGCAACACCTCTTCCTCTCGCTGAGCTTGGCGAAGCCCTGCTGAGATTCCTTGCTACTTCCACCACCACGCCGTCGTGCTGCTGGATCTTCATCAACCTCTCCTTCCCCCTTGCTGGATCAAGAAGGAGGATACGTCTTCCCCAACCATACGTGTGTTGAACGCGGAGGTGCCGTCCGTTCGGCACTAGGATCTTTGGTGATTTGGATCACGACGAGTACGACTCCCTCAACCCCGTTCTCTTGAACGCTTCCGCTCGCGATCTACAAGGGTAAGTAGATGCACTCCTCTCTCTCGTTGCTAGATGACTCCATAGATTGATCTTGGTGAAGTGTACAATTTTTTTATTTTCTGCAACGTTCCCCAACAGTGGCATCATGAGCTAGGTCTATGCGTAGTTTCTATGCACGAGTAGAACACAATTTTGTTGTGGGCGTAGATGTTGTCAATTTACTTGCCACTGCTAGTCTTATCTTGTTTCGGTGGCATCATGGGATGAAGCGGCCCGGACCGACCTTACACGTACGCTTACGTGAGACAAGTTCCACCGACTGACATGCACTAGTTGCATAAGGTGGCTAGCGGGTGTCTGTCTCTCCCACTTTAGTCAGATCGGATTCGATGAAAAGGGTCCTTATGAAGGGTAAATAGAAATTGGCATATCACGTTGTGGTTTTGGCGTAGGTAAGAATCGTTCTTGCTAGAACCCTATAGCAGCCACGTAAAACTTGCAACAACAATTAGAGGACGTCTAACTTGTTTTTGCAGCATATGCCTTGTGATGTGATATGGCCAAAAGGATGTGATGAATGAATTATATGTGATGTATGAGATTGATCATGTTCTTGTAATAGGAATCACGACTTGCGTGTCGATGAGTATGACAACCGGCAGGAGCCATAGGAGTTGTCTTTATTTATTGTATGACCTGCGTGTCATTGAATAACGCCATGTAATTACTTTACTTCTTTGCTAAACCGTTAGCTATAGTAGTAGAAGTAATAGTTGGCAAACAACTTCATGGAGACACGATGATGGAGATCATGATGATGGAGATCATGGTGTCATGCCGGTGACGATGATGATCATGGCGCCCCGAAGATGGAGATCAAAAGGAGCAAAATGATATTGGCCATATCATGTCACTATTTGATTGCATGTGATGTTTATCATGTTTTTGAATCTTATTTGCTTAGAACAACATAGTAAATAAGATGATCCCTCATAATAATTTCAAGAAAGTGTTCCCCCTAATTGTGCGCCGTTGCGAAAGTTCGTTGTTTCGAAGCACCACGTGATGATCGGGTGTGATAGATCCTAACGTTCACATACAATGGGTGTAAGACAAATTTACACATGCAGAACACTTAGGTTGACTTGACGAGCCTAGCATGTACAGACATGGCCTCAGAACACAAGAGACTGAAAGTTCGAACATGAGTCGTATAGAAGATACGATCAACATGAAGATGTTCACCGATGATGACTAGTTCGTCTCACGTGATGATCGGACACGGGCTAGTTCACTCGGATCATGGATCACTTAGATGACTAGAGGGATGTCTATCTGAGTGGGAGTTCATTAAATAATTTGATTAGATGAACTTAATTATCATGAACTTAGTCTAAAAACTTTTGCAATATGTCTTGTAGATCAAATGGCCCACGCTAATGTTGCCCTCAACTTCAACGCGTTCCTAGATAAAACCAAGCTGAAAGACAATGGCAGCAACTACACGGACTGGGTCCGGAACTTGAGGATCATCCTCATAGCTGCCAAAAGAGCATATGTCCTAGATGCACCGCTAGGTGAAGCACTCGTTTTCCCCGCAACTCAAGACGTTATGAACGCCTGGCAGACGCGTGTTGATGACTACTCCCTCGTTCAGTGCGGCATGCTTTACAGCTTAGATCCGGGGCTCCAAAAGTGTTTTGAGCAACATGGAGCATATGAGATGTTCGAAGAGCTGAAAATGGTTTTCCAAGATCATGCCCGGGTCGAGAGATATGAAGTCTCCGACAAGTTCTATAGTTGTAAGATGGAGGAAAATAGTTCTGTCAGTGAGCACATACTCAAAATGTCTGGGTTGCACAACCGCTTGTCCCAGCTGGACATTAAATTCCCGGACGAGGCGGTCATTGACAGAATCCTTCAGTCGCTCCCACCTAGCTATAAGAGCTTTGTGATGAACTACAATATGCAGGGGATGGTGAAAACTATTCCTGAAGTATTTTCAATGCTGAAATCAGCGGAGGTGGAAATCAAAAAGGAACATCAAGTGTTGATGGTCAATAAAACCACTAGTTTCAAGAAAGTCAAGGGTAAAAAGAACTTCAAGAAGGACGACAAGGGAGTTGCCGCGCCCGGTAAGCCAGTTGCTGGGAAGAAGCCAAAGCATGGACCCAAACCTAAGACTGAGTGCTTTTATTGCAAGGGAAGCGGACACTAGAAGCGGAACTGCCCCAAGTACTTAGCAGACAAGAAGGCCGGCAACACTAAAGGTATATGTGATATACATGTAATTGATGTGTACCTTACTAGTACTCGTAGTAGCTCCTGGGTATTGATACCGGTGCGGTTGCTCATATTTGTAACTCAAAACAGGAGCTGCGGAATAAGCGGAGACTGGCGAAGGACGAGGTGACGATGCGCATCGGGAATGGTTCCAAGGTCGATGTGATCGCCGTCGGCATGCTACCTCTACATTTACCTACGGGATTAGTGTTAAACCTCAATAATTGTTATTTAGTGCCAGCTTTGAGCATGAACATTGTATCCGGATCTCGTTTAATACGAGATGGCTACTCATTTAAATCCAAGAATAATGGTTGTTCTATTTATATGATAGATATGTTTTATGGTCATGCCCCGCTGGTCAATGGTTTATTCTTAATGAATCTCGAACGTGATGTTACACATATTCATAGTGTGAATACCAAAAGATGTAAGATTGATAATGATAGTCCCACATATCTGTGGCATTGCCGCCTTGGTCACATTGGTATCAAACGGATGAAGAAGATCCATACAGATGGACTTTTGGAGTCTCTTGATTTCGAATCATTTGACACATGCGAACCATGCCTCATGGGTAAAATGACCAAGACTCCGTTCTCTAGAACAATGGAGCGAGCAACCAACTTATTGGAAATTATACATACTGATGTGTGCGGTCCAATGAGCGTTGAGGCTCGCGGTGGCTATCGTTATGTTCTCACCCTCACTGATGACTTGAGTAGATATGAGTATGTTTACTTGATGAAACACAAGTCTGAGACCTTTGAAAAGTTCAAGGAATTTCAGAATGAGGTAGAGAGTCAACGTGACCGAAAAATAAAGTTCTTATGATCAGATCATGGAGGTGAATATTTAAGTCACGAATTTGGTATGCACTTAAGGAAATGTGGAATCGTTTCACAACTCACGCCGCCTGGAACACCTCAATGCAACGGTGTGTCTGAATGTCGTAATCACACTATATTGGATATGGTGCGGTCTATGATGTCACTCACCGATTTACCGCTATCATTTTGGGGATACGCTCTAGAGACAGCTACATTCACTTTAAATAGGGCACCGTCTAAATCCGTTGAGACGACACCGTATGAATTATGGTTTGGGAAGAAACCTAAGCTGTCATTTCTAAAAGTTTGGGGATGCGATGCTTATGTCAAGAAACTTCAACCTGAAAAGCTCAAACCCAAGTCGGAAAAATGCATCTTCATAGGATGCCCTAAGGAAACCATTGGGTATACCTTCTACCTTAGATCCGAAGGCAAGATCTTTGTTGCCAAGAATGGGTCCTTTTTGGAGAAAGAGTTTCTCTTGAAAGAAATAAGTGGGAGGAAAGTAGAACTCAATGAAGTACTGCCTCTTGAACCGGAAAGTAGCGCAGCTTAGGAAGATGTTCCTGTGGTGCCTGCACCGACTGGAGAGGAAGTTAATGATGATGATCAACGTACTTTGGATCAAGTTGCTACTGAACTTCATAGGTCCACAAGGACACATTCCACACCAGAATGGTATGGCAACCCTGTCCTAGAAATCATGTTGTTAGACAACGGTGAACCTTCGAACTATGAAGAAGCGATGGTGGGCCTAGATTCCAACAAATGGCTAGAAGCCATGCAATCCGAGATAGGATCCATGTATGAAAACAAAGTATGGACTTTGACGGACTTGCCCGATGATCGGCGAGTGATAGAAAACAAATGGATCTTTAAGAAGAAGACGAACGCGGATGGTAATGTTACCATCTATAAAGCTCGACTTGTCGCTAAAGGTTATCGGCAAGTTCAAGGGGTTAACTACGATGAGACTTTCTCTCCCGTAGCGAAGCTGAAGTCTGTCCGAATCATGTTAGCAATTGCCGCATAATATGATTATGAGATATGGCAAATGGACATCAAAACGACATTCCTTAACGGCTATCTTAAGGAAGAACTGTATATGATGCAGCCAGAAGGTTTTGTCGATCCTAAGAATGCTAACAAGGTATGCAAGCTCCAGCGATCCATTTATGGGTTGGTGCAAGCATCTCGGAGTTGGAACGTTCGCTTTGATGAGATGATCAAAGCGTTTGGGTTTATGCAGACTCATGGAGAAGCCTACATTTACAAGAAAGTGAGTGGGAGCTCTGTAGCATTTCTCATATTATATGTAGATGACATACTTTTGATGGGAAATGATATAGAACTTTTGGACAGCATTAAGGCCTACTTGAATAAGTGTTTTTCAATGAAGGACCTTGGAGAAGCTGCTTACATATTAGGCATCAAGATCTATAGGGATAGATCGAGACGCCTCATAGGTCTTTCACAAAGCACATACCTTGATAAGATATTGAAGAAGTTCAATATGGATCAGTCCAAGAAGGGGTTCTTGCCTGTGTTGCAAGGTGTGAAATTGAGCTCGGCTCAATGCCCGACCACGGCAGAAGATAGAGAAAAGATGAGTGTCATCCCCTATGCCTCGGCTATAGGGTCTATTATGTATGCCATGCTGTGTACCAGACCTGATGTAAACCTTGCCGTAAGTTTGGTAGGAAGGAACCAAAGTAATCCCGGCATGGAACACTGGACAGCGGTCAAGAATATCCTGAAGTACCTGAAAAGGACTAAGGATATGTTTCTCGTTTATGGAGGTTACGAAGAGCTCATCGTAAAGGGTTGCGTCGAGCTAGCTTCGACACTGATCTGGATGACTCTAAGTCACAAACTGGATACATGTATATTTTGAATGGTGAGGCAGTAAGCTGGTGCAGTTGCAAGCAAAGCGTCGTGGCGGGATCTACATGTGAAGCGGAGTACATGGCAGCCTCAGAGGCAGCGCATGAAGCAATATGGATGAAGGAGTTCATCACCGACCTAGGAGTCATACCCAATGGGTCGGGGCCGATCACTCTCTTCTGTGACAACACTGGAGCTATTGCCCTTGCCAAGGAGCCCAGGTTTCACAAGAAGACCAGACACATCAAGCGTCGCTTCAACTCCATTCGTGCAAATGTTCAAGATGGAGACATAGATATTTGCAAAGTGCATACGGATCTGAATGTCGCAGATCCGTTGACTAAACCTCTTCCGCGAGCAAAACATGATCAAAACCAGAACTTGATGGGTGTTCGATTCATCACAATGTAACTAGATTATTGACTCTAGTGCAAGGGAGCTTTTCACCGCCCGACTCTAAGTTCTTCAGGGACGTTCTGAGCTTTTTCGACCTCCACCCTCAAGACATCGGTCCCAACTCCGTGTCCAACATACGCAATTTCCAAGTGTTCTGCGAAGTCTACCTTCAAGAGGAGCCCACTCTGGAATTATCCAGAGAGTATTTTTACTTGAACCGCCAGAATGAATACTCCAACGGACCTAGCTTCGAACTTGGTGGGGTTTCAATCCAACGATGGAGAGACGACATTTTTCCTTATGCGCAGCCGCCGAGTCATCCCAAAGACTGGAAACAGACATGGTTCTACTGCCAAGATACTTCTCCGGCTGATGAAAACCCTCTGCTCGACTTTCCTGCTATGCGTCTCGAATCGAACCATCCTCTCTCCCACAAGTTGACAGCTACAGAACGCTAGAAGATCACCCCTACTATTGCCAAAGTCAAGGCTCTGTTGGGCAATGGCTTAAATGGCATAGATTTGGTCCGGTGTTGGGTTGCATGGCCGATCATCCCCTTGAGCCGCCGGTCTGGATTAATGTGTACCTACACGGGCGAGAACAAGGATCCACTACGCCATAGTTCTGAAGACTTAACTGTTAGCGCTATCAATGAGATGACAAAATCTCTTCTAAATGAGAGCCTAGTATATTGCAGCAAGGTGGGCTTGAGCCCTTTCTGCAAGTCTAACCCGGCACCAGCGGTAAGCCGCCATCCTTGGTTAATTTTTTCTTTCATCTTTATCACCTTATCTTAACTCACCTCTGATGACTTTCATAGGCTGATGATGAATTTTGGAAGAAAGAATATGATCATGAGGCTGCAAAAAGAGCCAGAAAGGCTAAGAAAGCCGCCAGGAAGGCTACCAAAAAGAGGGGGGGGGGAAGCCCAGTGCTTCAGACTTGCTTCAATTGGACGATTCCTCTGAGTCGGAGGTAGCTCTTGACTCTCTTGGCTCCTTTTTTTATCCATCTTATTGACACTGATTATCATCAGGATGACACGGGAACGAGTCAGGGAGTGGAAGAAGAGGTAAATATTATTTCCTCTAACTCCGAGCCTTTGCCAAGACAAAGAATCCGAAGAGTAACCCGGAAAGTAAGATTTTCACACTCCTTGGCTCATCTGGATCCTCACTTTATTTTGAAGCAACAACAACACGAGAGCCGGCGGCAGACTCGGACAATCAAGGACACGGAACTTTCTTCCGGCTTACCGAACACGCCAAGGAAGCATCGAAATGAGGTCACCCCCAACTTAAACACTCTTTATCCTTTGGCAGGTCTTACTCATCAACCACTCAACTCTTCAGACTCAAATTATCAGGATACATCTCATTCCTCTTCTGGCAATTCAATTCAATCCAACATGCCGGCTTTCAAGGCTGCTCCTGGGTAATAGCCTTTACTTTATCATGTACTCATTCTAATCCTTTTATGTTTATACTGACTTCATGACTTATGCAGCTGCAAAGCCAAACCCAGCAAACGAGCAAAGAAGAACAAACCAGCCGAAGATCCTAAGGCCAATGAACTGGAGCAACAGACCTTAGCGCCTGAAGTCTCCATTCCTCAACCTCTTGAGCCGGTTCATGAAGACCCGCCAGCAACTTCTGACCCCCCTATGGAGCGAGCCATTGATGAGCCTTTAAACCCTGAAGTCTCTAGTCCACTGAAGATGGCTGATGCTCATGACGACGACGTGGTGATCACTGCAACCGGCTTTAGAGAACCAGGAAGGCCCACTGTGCTTGCTAAGCATTCTGCCAAAGAAGAACATATCGAACAACGTAAAGTCGGATTCGATGTTGCTGACTACTCCCAATTGAGTGTTGGCGAAGTTTTTTCTGGTTATCTTAGTCAAGTGCACAACAACCGTGAGCTTGAAGTAGATATGGTGAAGCAGATGCACCAGAAATTTAACGTATGAATTCATCCTTGATTGAGTTATGCTTATTATGCTAGCCCCCAAGTCTAGTGTTTATGATGAATATGTTGTAGACTTAAATGAGCCATGAGCATAATTAATATTTTTTTGGTAGAATCCTTTAAACTTCCGGCTTAATCCGTAGTCCCCAAGGGCCGGTTTAATCAGCATGAATGAGCCGGTATTTCATATCCTTGTGCAGAAGACCATACTTATGTGTGTAGTTTTCAATAGCAATATGCATTAGCCCCCAAGTGCCAAGTACTCTTGCTCGCAAAGTGCTTGGGACTTATTCACTTAAGCCGCCACTGAGATAAAACTTTTGGTAGACATTAGCTCCCAAGTGCCAAGTGTTGTTGCTTGCAAAAAGGCTCGGGACTTAATATTTTGCACTGATATTGATGCATGACTTAATTTTGGTGTATGAATAGACAACCACTGCTCAACTTCAATCAGAGCTGTCTGAATTGAAGAACCGCCTGGAACTGCAGGATACCGAGACCTGGAGGGCAAACTCAAAATTTGAATTCAACATGTTTGGATCTGAAAAACTGAAAGCCGGCTTTGACACTGAGAAAAATGCCTGGGCTGACGAAAAGATTGCCTTAACCCAGCGAGCTGAGAAAGCCGAGGTGGCTCTTGAAGAAGTAACCACTGAATTGTCCGGCTTAAAACGCCATGTATCTCAGATGGTCTCAGCCGTCTTTGGTAAGTCACCTTGTAATTGTCAAATGTTGAATATCCATCTTGATCATTTGAACTGTCTTAACTCATCTGTGGTTGCTATGCAGGTCCCAGGAGTACCAACCTCAACCAAGACATGCTTGTGAAGCTGAAGGCGGTTTACACGCTGGTAGAACAACTTTATACTAGGGTGCAGCATGCACTGGCCACAATTTCTCCATCAAACCGGACACTGACACTTTTAGTTGACGTGCTGAGAAAGCTTTCTGTGCTGCCTCAGAGGTTTGGGGAGATAAAGAGATCATGTGCAAGAGCCGGGGCTGTAACTGCTTTAAGCCGGGCCAAAGCTTGGCTACCAGAGCTAGACCCGACTGAGCTATCAATCGGGTGCCCAAGCTTAAAAGAAGACGGGACCCCCTTTAGTAAGAAGGAATTTTCCGCCTGTGTGAAAGAAATCCGTCCTTTGGCTAGCCTGATTGCCAGTGAAACCAATCTGTCCCAATATGAGCCGGCTTATGATTTAGAGAATCAGAAAATGCCAACACCATCTTATAAAGTGCAGGATCTGATACCCCCAATTTGTAAGCACACTTTTGCTCCTGAAGTTAACCCGGAAGAGCTTATTGATGATGAAGATGGATTTCAAGCTTTATGTGGCATTGATTGGTCATCACCCGCCTTCCAGGAGATAGAACAAGACGACGAATCGAAGAAGGATGATCCGGAAGCATCAGGCCAACAAGATCAAGAAGCTTGATTCGTTGGGCGGTTCATACTTGTGACCTTAAAAACAGTTGATCACTTGGACCCGGGGACTCATGTAATAGGGTAGTAATAACTTTGCTCTGTCGTGCCATTGTGCATGTTTTTGGTGCTTAATACTATTAAGCCACCCTTTGATACTTATCCTCTTTACACTTATCATTTGTTTGACCTGTGCGTAAGAAAACCCTTGAATTATCTTGCACACAGAAATAGATGACAAGAACCTTTGGCGATTTACCGCAGGGCGGGTCATAATATCTCACATATAATAATTGATGTGTAAAGAATATCCATGGATAAGGCAGGTATGAATCAGAACTTGAAACATAACTATAATAACAATACCATACCTGTGATATTGCATTGTATCGCCGGTTTATGTGACCCGTGCAGTAAGGATGTCAACCCAATCTTTTAGAAGCCAAAACTTCCAACACTACTGGAATCTGCTACTTTGCCATCTGCAACCTCTTTGCGGTCTGCCAGCTGATGGCAAAGAGGCTCTTTGCCGTCTACCTTGGGATAGCAGATGGCAAGGAGCTGGCAAATGGCAAAGAGACCGTTTGCCATCAGCTGGCTATTTGCCGTCTGCCAGCTGACGACAAAGAGGGAAAAGGCAGACGGCAAAGAGCCTAGTGGCACCACGGGGCACGACGTGGCTAGGTCAACTTCTTTGCCGTCTGCTAGCAGACGGCAATGTCCAACCTTTGCCGTCTGCCAGCAGACGACAAAGAAGTGATGTGGGGCCGCTTAACAAGCAAAGAACAAATAGCAGCCGGCAAAGCCGGGGCGGACGGCAAAGAAGAAGCACAACACCCGGATCGATCATGCGGATCGATGACTTGGCATCCCCACCCACACCCCATCAGACGCACACCCACGCACGCACCCACGATGCACACGCCCCGAGTGCAGCATCACCCCACCACATCCCACCTCACCCCACCACGTCTCTCTCTCTGTCCCTTATCCCCACCTCACCCCACCACATCTCTCTCTCTCCTTTCTCTCCCTCTCGATCCAAATCGGCACACCGGCCGGCCAGCGCCCGCCACCACCTTGACCCCCGGCCTTGCCGGCCAACACCTCGCCCGCCGGATCCAGCCTCGCCGGCCACCACCTCTTCCGCCGGCCGCGTCCACTTCCCCCTTCACTGTCGGCCCCGGCCACTTCACCCGTCGCCCCCGCCGGCCTCCATCAGCCCGCCGGTGCCCGCCACCACCTCGTTGGCTGCCATCTCACCTGCCGGCCCCGGCCCCGTCGCCCGTCGCCCCGGCCTGCCTCTGCGTCTCGTCGCTCATCGACCGCGGCGGCCTCCGCACCCCGTCTCCCCTGCCGGCCTCCATCGGCCCCGGCTCCGTCAGCCCCGGCGGCCTCCGCCGGCCTTGAACGTCGGCCCCGGCCTCGAGGAGAAGTGAGAGGGCGCGACTACTAGTTGCTCCGGCGACCACAGGCACACAGGAGTCCGTTCGTTCTTGGAACAAAGTGTGGATGGATAATGTCGTGTTCGTATTGTGAAATTTGTCCGTTCGTGGATGATGTATTCTGTGTAAATATTGTAATTTTGTATTGTGAAATTTGTCCATTCGTCTTCGATTCTTGGAACAAAGTGTGGATGGATAATGTCATGTTTATTTATAGCCTCTGCACTTGGAATGTTTATTTATTTTAATAAACAAACAAACTTCTTTATCATCTGTGATTGTAGGAGGCTGACGGCAAAGCCTCCCGTTAGCGGCTAACGGAGCTAACCCTATCCAGTGGTTTTGCCGTCAGCTGCTGATGGCAAAGGCCCCTTTGCCGTCAGCCGCCGAAAGCAGACGACAAAGTAGCTCTTTGCCGATTCTTACTTTGCCGGAGCCTTTTGCCATCCGCGGTAGACGACATAGACCTTTGTCGTCCACCGTTACTGCCTTTGCCATCTGCCGTGGCAGATGGCAAAGTAGCTGATTCCTGTAGTGCAAGTGTTTTATGATTCTCATATGCTGGTGACTTATCATCCAAAGTCAAGCCGGGTTAATTGAAACCACATATATGCTTCAGACGTAAGCAAGAAAGTATCAAGAGAAACCCGGAAAACTGTTTCAAAAGACTTAAACCAACAAAGGGAGAAAAAACACGAGGCTATGTTCTCTTTGGTGAATGACACCTATGTTTGAACAAGAAGCCGGACCAAAAGGGTTAACGGCTATGTTCTCTTTGGTGAATGACACCTATGTTTGAACAGGAAGCCCCCAAGTGGTTTTTGGCATTGCGCCTATCAAGTGGGTACCGACAGCTATGTTCTCTTTGGTGAATGACACCTATGTTTGAACAGAAAGTCCCCAAGTGACCTTGAGACATTTTTTAACGACTCTGATTCGAATATGATCAGAGTCGGACTAAAAGGGGTTAAGCCATGATTCGAATACGATCCAACTCCCTAAATGATCAAATTGTTTGAACAACTATGATTCGAATACGATCAGGAAGTTGTGCCAAAGGAGTTAAGCTAGATTCAAATATGATCCGCCCCAATGGTCATTTATGATGACGAAGACACATGATCAGTCGAAGATAAAACAACAGAGACCGTGCTTTATTGTAATCATCATAATATATACATGATAAAAATATTTACATCGTAAGAGCCGGTGGCTCATGTGTAGTAAGGCCGAAGATGAGCAATATTCCACGGCCGGCGGGTCTCCTCCTCTGACTTACATGGGTCTTTGTGCTCTCAAATATTGATAAGGTAGTATGACCCATTGTTCAAGTTCCTGTTGACCACAAAGGGCCCTTCCCAAGGTGGGGATAACTTGTGTGCATCAGTTTGATCCTGGATGAGCTAGAGCACCAAATCACCTTCTTGGAAGGTTCTGGACTTAACCCGGCGGCTGTGATAACGACGCAGGTCCTGTTGGTAAATCGCCGAGCGGGCTGCTGCCAAGTCACGCTTCTCATCTAACAAGTCAAGTGCATCCTGACGCGCTTGTTCATTATCAGCTTCAATGTAAGCCGCCACGCGGGGCGAGTCATGACGGATGCCACCAGGAAGAATCGCCTCTGCTCCATAAACCATGAAGAAAGGCGTGTAACCCGTAGATCTGTTGGGGGTAGTATTGATACTCCATAGCACTGAAGGTAACTCCTCCACCCAACAATCCGACGCTTGTTGCAAGGGAACCATAAGCCGGGGCTTGATGCCTTGCAAAATTGCTTGTTTGGCTCTTTCAGCTTGATCATTGGACTGGGGGTGAGCCACTGATGAAACATAAAGTCGAATATGCTCACGTTGACAAAACTCCTCCATGGCACCCTTGGACAGATTAGTGCCATTGTCAGTTATAATTTTGTGTGGAAAACCAAAGCGAAAAATCACCTTTTTCAGGAATTGAACCGCCGTGGCTGCATCACACTTACTAACTGGCTCTGCCTCGACCCACTTTGTGAATTTATCAACCGCCATCAAAAGGTGGGTCTTTTTATCTTTGGACCTTTTGAAAGGCCCAACCATATCAAGCCCCCAGACTGCAAACGGCCAAGTAATTGGAATCATCCTCAATTCTTGAGCCGACACATGAGCTCGTCGTGAGAATTTCTGACAACCGCCACATCTCATGACCAGATCCTCTGCATCAGCATGAGCCATTAGCCAATAAAACCCATGACGAAAAGCTTTGGCCACAAGGGACTTTGAACCGGCATGGTGACCAGAATCTCCTTCATGAATCTCACGGCCTTCTTCAGAGGAAACACAATGCTGAAACGCCCCTGTGACACTGCGATGGTGTAACTCGCGATTGGCAATTTTCATTGACTTAGACCACCAAGTTATCTGCCTGGCCAAAGTTTCATCCTCACGCAACTCACCCCGGGTCATGTAAGCCAAATATGGTAGTGTCCAATCTGGGATAGCGTGAAGAGCCGCCACCAACTGTGCCTCGGGTCAGGAATAGCCAAATCTTCCTCTATAGGTACTTTGACGGAGGGGTTGTGTAGAACATCCAAGAAAGTATTAGGTGGCACTGGCTTACGCTAAGACCCCAAACGGCTCAAATCATCAGTTGCCTCATTCTTCCTGTGATCAATGTGTTCCACCTGATAACCCTTGAAGTGCGCAGCAATAGCATCAACCTCACGGCGATAAGCCGCCATGAGCGGGTCTTTAGAATCCCATTTGCCTGAAACTTGCTAAGATACCAAGTCTGAGTCGCCAAAACACCTCACCCGACTTAAGTTCATCTCCTTAGCCATCCGAAGACCATGGAGCAAGGCTTCACATTCAGCTGCATTGTTAGTACAGGGAAACATCAACCTTAGAACATAACAAAGCTTGTCACCTCGAGGGGAAGCTAAGACGACTCCAGCCCCCGAGCCTTCCAATTGCCTGGACCCATCAAAGTGAATCGTCCAATATGTGTTATCTGGCTTCTCTTCAGGCATTTCAGCTCTATCCAATCGTTGATGAAACCCACCAGTGCTTGAGACTTGATGGCAGTGCGAGGCATATACTTTAAACCATGAGGTCCAAGCTCGATACCCACTTGGCAACCTGCCCTATGGCTTCTCTGTTTTGAATGATATCTCCCAAAGGAGCAGAACTGACCACAATGATGGGATGACCCAGAAAATATTGCTTAAGCTTCCGGCTGGCCATGAACACTCCATAAACAAGCTTTTGCCAATGTGGATACCTCTGCTTGGACTCAATGAGCACCTAACTGATATAATAAACCGGCCGTTGAATTGGATATTCCTTGCCAGCCTCCTTTCGTTCCACCACAATGGCCACATTGATAGACCGGGCATTAGCATCCACATAGAGCAACAACGGCTCCTTGTCAATGGGAGCAGCAAGGACTAGCGGTTCAGCAAGCTGCCTCTTCAAGTCTTCAAACGCATCATTCACAACATCACTCCAGACGAAGTCATCTATTTTCTTCATCATCTGATACAGCGGTATGGCCTTCTCACCTAACCGGCTTATGAACCGACTTAAAGTAGCAATATGACCCGCTAGACGCTGAACATCATTGATACACTTTGGTTTTGCCAAAGAGGTAATGACCTTGATCTTTTCCGGGTTAGCCTCAATGCCTCTGTTAGAAATCTGAAATCCCAAAAGCTTGCCTGCTGGTACACCAAAGACACACTTGGCTGGGTTAAGCATCATATTGTAGACCCAGAGATTATCAAAGGTCTCCTTCAAATCATATATCAAGGTTTCCTTCTCTCTGGATTTCACCACAGTGTCATCCACATAAGCATGAACATTACGCCCAATCTGAGTGTGAAGACAATTCTGCACACAGCACTGGTAAGTCGCCTGGGCACTCTTGAGCCCAAAAGGCATAGATACATAGCAGAAGGCTCCAAAGGGAGTAATAAAAGTTGTCTTCTCCTGGTCCTTAACTGCCATCTTGATCTGATGATAACCAGAGTAAGCATCCAAAAAGCTCAAACGCTCACAACCCGCCGTAGCATCAGGATTTGATCAATATGAGGGAGAGCAAAGGGATCAGCCGGACAAGCCTTGTTTAAGTCTGTGTAATCCACACACATACGCCAAGTGCCATTTTTCTTGAGCACCAGCACCAGGTTAGCCAACCACTCAGGTGAAATACTTCAACAATGAACCCAGCTGCCAAGAGCCGGGCCACCTTGATACGTCTCCAACGTATCTATAATTTTTGAATGTTCCATGCTATTATATTACCTGTTTTGGATGTCTATGGGCTTTATTTTACACATTTATATCATTTTTGGGACTAACCTACTAACCAGAGGCCCAACCTGTATTGCTGTTTTTTTGCCCATTTTAGTATTTCGAAGAAAAGGGATATCAAATGGAGTCCAAACGGAATGAAACCTTCGGGAGCGTGATTTTTGGAACGAACGTGATCCAGAGGACTTGGAGTGCAAGTCAAGAAGCAACTGAAGCTTCCACGAGATAGGAGGGCCCCCCCTATAGGGCGTGCCCCCTGTCTCGTGGGCCCCTCGGGCGTCCACTGATGTACTTCCTCCTCCTATATAAGCCTACGTACCCCGAAAACATCCACGGAGCAGACGAAACACAATTTCCACCACCGTAACCTTCTGTATCCGCGAGATCCCATCTTGGAGCCTTCACCGGCACTCTGCCGGAGGGGGAATCGACCATGGGCTTCTACATCAACACCATAGCCCTTTCGATGAGTTGTGAGTAGTTTACCACATACCTACGGGTCCATAGTTATTAGCTAGATGGCTCTTCTCTCTTTTTGGATCTCAATACAATGTTCTCCCCCTCTCTTGTGGAGATCTATTTGATGTAATCTCTTTTTGCAGCGTGTTTGTCGAGATCCGATGAATTGTGGGTTTATGATGAAGTTTATCTATGAATAATATTTGAATCTTCTCTGAATTCTTTTATGTATGATTGAGTTATCTTTGCAAGTCTCTTCGAATTATCAGTTTGGTTTGGCCTACTAGATTGATCTTTCTTGCCATGGGAGAAGTGCTTAGCTTTGGGTTCAATCTTGCGGTGTTCTTACCCAGTGACAGAAAGGGTTGCAAGACACGTATTGTATTGTTGCCATCAAGGATAAAAAGATGGGGTTTATATCATATTGCTTGAGTTTATCCCTCATCATGTCATCTTGCTTAATGCGTTGCTCTGTTCTTTGTGAACTTAATACTCTAGATGCAGGCAGGAGTCGGTCGATGTGTGGATTAATAGTAGTAGATGCAGGCAGGAGTCGGTCTACTTGTTGCGGACGTGATGCCTATATACATGATCATGCCTAGATAATCTCATAATTATTCGCTTTTCTATCAATTGCTCGACAATAATTTGTTCACCCACCGTAATACTTATGCTATCTCGAGAGAAGCCTCTAGTGAAACCTATGGCCCCCGGGTCTATCTCTTATTATATTTGCTTCCAATCTACTTTTATTTGCATCTTTATTTTCTACATTTATATTATAAAATACCAAAAATATATTTACCTTACATTTTATCTCTATCAGATCTCACTTTCGCAAGTGGCCGTGAAGGGATTATTTGCCATTTGCCTCTCGTTTTCCTCTCCCCCACTTCACCCTTGCCATTTTATTCGCCCTCTCTTTCCCAATCCTCTCCTCTCTTTCACTTGCCCTTTTCCGTTCGCTCGTGTGTTAGGTCGCTTACCTTGTCGTTATGGCTAGCCCTGTTTTTACCCCTTCGTCTCCCGACTTTGAAGTTCTTCACTTCAAACAAAGACATGGAGAAAATCTGAAAGATGCTTGGTTCAGGATGCTAGAATCTTATCGTAGTTGCGTTATAGAAGGAGATTTCAAGATTTTAATTCGCAATTTTTATATTGGGTTAACCCTACCCCATAGACAACTCCTTGATTTTACTGCAAAAGGGTGTTTTATTGAAGTTGATCCTAGTTTCGCTTATGAACTTATAGAAGGGATAGTAGGAGTACTTCCCCTACAAAAGGGATCATCCTTCTCTCATGAAGGAACTCAAATTTTAGAGAAACTTTGTGAATTGCAAAAATTTGTTGAACCACTTAAGAATATTGGTGGAAATATCAACCGCATGAATAACTTGATTGCACTTTGTAATAGGCAGTTGGATGCCTTAGATCAAAATATCTCCAAGCATGAAGGGAAACGCAAGGAACCTCCCGGATCCGAGCATAACCCCCTTAAAAAGTCAAGTGCCAAAGATGGCACTACTTAGATCTATCTTCGCTTTTATGCCTAGCTAGGGGCGTTAAACGATAGCGCTAGTTGGGGGGCAACCCAATTTTCTTTGTGTTTTTTGTTTTTTCCTGTTTAGTATTAAGTTTTTGCTTCTACTTTCTGTTTAGAGGTGTTTTTATCTTTTCTTTATAGTGTTTGTGCCAAGTAGAACCTATAGGATAAGCTATGATGATAGTTGATTTGATTCTGCTGAAAAACAGAAACTTTGCGCTCACAAGAAAAAAATCAATAAATCACAGGAACGATCTTTTGCATTGATTCTTTTTGCTACTGATCAATAAACAAATTGTCCAGTACGTCCTATTTTGGTAGGAGTTTTAGAGTTCCAGAAGTTTGCGTTAGTTACAGATTGCTACAAACTGTTCTGTTTTTGACAGATTCTGTTTTCCGTGTGTTGTTTGCTTATTTTGATGCATCTATGGCTAGTAAAATAGTTTATAAACCATAGAGAAGTTGGAATACAGTAGGTTTAACACCAAAATAAATAAAGAATGAGTTCATTATAGTACCTTATGTGGTGGTTTTGTTTTCTTTCACTAACGGAGCTTATAAGATTTCCTGTTGAGTTTTGTGTTGTGAAGTTTTCAAGTTTTGGGTAAAGCTTTTATGGACTATGGAATAAGGAGTGACAAGAGCCTAAGCTTGGGGATTCCCAAGGCACCCCAAGATATTCAAGGATAGCCAAAAGTCTAAGCTTGGGGATGCCCCGGGAAGGCATCCCCTCTTTCGTCTTCGTTCATTGGTAACTTTACTTGGAGCTATATTTTTATTCGCCACATGATATGTGTTTTGCTTGGAGCATCGTGTATTATGTTAGTCTTTGCTTTTTATTTTACCACAATCATCCTTGCTGTACACACCTTTTGGGAGAAGCCTATTTGATTAGAATTTGCTAGAATGCTATGTGCTTCACTTATATCTTTTGAGCTTGATAGTTTTTGCTCTAGTGCTTCACTTATATCTTTTAGAGCATGGCGGTGGATTAATTTTGAAGAAATTGCTAGTCTCTCATGCTTCACTTATATTATTTTGAGAGTCTTTTAGAACAGCATGGTATTTACTTTAGTTACAAATTTGGTCCTAGAATGATGAGCATCCAAGTTGGGTATAATAAAAACTATCATAGAAGGGAATTGGGTCCTATGATCAATTTGTTGCTTGATAATTGTTTTGAGATATAAAGGTAGTAATGTTAGGGTCATGCTAGTGGATAATTATGAAATTGAGAAATACTTTTGTTAAAGTTGGCAAGTCCCGTAGCATGCACGTATAGTAAAAGTTGTGTGACAAATTTGTTGCATGAGGTGCTCTTTTGATTGTCTTCCTTATGAGTGGCAGTCGAGGACGAGCGATGGATTTTTCCTACCAATCTATCCCTCTTGGGGCATGCGTAGTAGTACTTTGCTTCGAGGGCTAAGTAGATTTTTGCAATAAGTATATGAGTTCTTTATGACTAATGTGAGTCCATGGATATACGCACACTCATCCTTCTACTTAGCTAGCTTTTCTTATTACCGTGCAACTTTCGCCGGTATCATGTACCCATTATTGACCTTCCTCAAAACAGCCACCATACCTACCTATTATGGCATTTCCATAGCCATTCCGAGATATATTGCCATGCAACTTTCCACTGTTCCATTTATTATGACACGTTTCATCATTGTCATATTGCTCTTTGCATGATCATGTAGTTGACATCGTATTTGTGGTAAGGCTACCTTCATAATTTTCATACATGTCGCTCTTGATTCATTGCATATCCCAGTACACCGCCGGAGGCATTCATATAGAGTCATATCTTGTTCTAGGTTTGAGTTGTAATTCTTGAGTTGTAAATCCATAAAAGTGTGATGATCTTCATTATTAGAGCATTGTCCCAGTGAGGAAAGGATGATGAAGACTATCCCCCACAAGTCGGGATGGGACTTCGGACTTTATAAAAATAAAAGAGGCCAAAGAAGCCCACCAAAAAGAAAAAAAAAGAGAAAGAAAGAAAAGAGAAAGAAAGAAAAAAAAAGAAAAAAGAAAAAAGAAAAAAAGAAAAAAAAGAGAGAAAAAGAGAGAAGGGACAATTGCTACTATCTCTTTTTCCACACTTGTGCTTCAAATTAGCACCATGATCTTCATGATAGAGAGTCTCCTATGTTGTCACTTTCATATACTAGTGGGAATTTTTCATGATAGAACTTGGCTTGTATATTCCAATGATGGGCTTCCTCAAAGTGCCCTAGGTCTTCGTGAGCAAGCAAGTTGGATGCACACCCACTTAGTTTCTTTTGTTGAGCTTTCATACATTTATAGCTCAAGTGCATCCGTTGCATGGCAATCCCTACTAACTCACATTGATATCTATTGATGGGCATCTCCATAGCCCGTTGATACGCCTAGTTGATGTGAGACTATCTTCTCCCTCTTTTTGTCCTTACAACCACCACAATAGACCACAATAGTGCTATGTCCATGGCTTGCGTTGTATTGCGTAAGAGTTGAAAAAGCTGAAGCGCGTTAAAAAGTATGAACCAATTGCTTGACTCGTCATCGGGGTTGTACATGATGGGAGTATTTTGTGTACTGGAAATGAAGCATGGCCTAACTATATGATTTTGTAGGGATAAGCTTTCTTTGGCTATGCTATTTTGATAGGACATGATTATTTGTTAGTGTGCTTCGAAGTATTATTATTTTTATGTTTTATAAGCTTTTATCTTGAATCATTTGGATCTGAACATTCATGCCACAATAAAGAAAATTACATTGAGAATTATGCTAGGTAGCATTCCACATCAAAAATTTCTTTTTTATCATTTACCTACTCGAGGACGAGCAGGAATTAAGCTTGGGGATGCTTTATACGTCTCCAACTTATCTATAATTTTTGATTGTTCCATGCTATTATATTACCTGTTTTGGATGTCTATGGGCATTTTACACATTTATATCATTTTTGGGACTAACCTACTAACCGGAGGCCCAGCCCGTATTGCTTTTTTGTGCCTATTTTAGTATTTCGAAGAAAAGGGATATTAAACGGAGTCCAAACGGAATGAAACCTTCGGGAGCGTGATTTTTGGAACGAACATGATCCAGAGGACTTGGAGTGCAAGTCAAGAAGCAGCCAAAGCTTCCACAAGATAGGAGGGTGCCCCCCTATAGGGCACGCCCCCTGTCTTGTGGGCCCCTCGGGCGTCCACCGACGTACTTCTTCCTCCTATATAAGCCTACGTACCCCGAAAACATCCAGGGAGCAGACGAAGCACAATTTCCACCACCGTAACCTTCTGTATCCGCGAGATCCCATCTTGGAGCCTTCGCCGGCACTCTGCCGGAGGGGGAATCGACCACGGAGGGCTTCTACATCAACACCATAGCCCTTCCAATGAGTTGTGAGTAGTTTACCACAGACCTACGGGTCCATAGTTATTAGCTAGATGGCTTCTTCTCTCTTTTTGGATCTCAATACAATGTTCTCCCCCTCTCTTGTGGAGATCTATTTGATGTAATCTCTTTTTGCGGTGTGTTTGTCGAGATCCGATGAATTGTGGGTTTATGATCAAGTTTATCTATGAATATTATTTGAATCTTCTCTGAATTCTTTTATGTATGATTGAGTTATCTTTGCAAGTCTCTTCGAATTATCAGTTTGGTTTGGCCTACTAAATTGATCTTTCTTGCCATGGGAGAAGTGCTTAGCTTTGGGTTCAATCTTGCGGTGTTCTTACCCAGTGACAGAAAGGGTTGCAAGACACGTATTGTATTGTTGCCATCGAGGATAAAAAGATGGGGTTTATATCATATTGCTTGAGTTTATCCCTCTACATCATGTCATCTTGCTTAATGCATTGCTCTATTCTTTGTGAACTTAATACTCTAGATGCAGGCAGGAGTCGGTCGATGTGTGGAGTAATAGTAGTAGATGCAGGCAGGAGTCGGTCTACTTGTTGCAGACGTGATGCCTATATACATGATCATGCCTAGATAATCTCATAATTATTCGCTTTTCTATCAATTGCTCGACAGTAATTTGTTCACCCACTGTAATACTTATGCTATCTCGAGAGAAGCCTCTAGTGAAACCTATGGCCCCCGGGTCTATCTCTTATCATATTTGCTTCGAATCTACTTTTATTTGCATCTTTATTTTCTGCATCTATATTATAAAATGCCAAAAATATATTTACCTTAACATTTTATCTCTATCAGATCTCACTTTCGCAAGTGGCCGTGAAGGGATTGACAACCCCTTTATCGTGTTGGTTGCGAGTTCTTTGTTTGTTTGTGTAGGTACGTGGGACTTGATGAGGAGCCTCCTACTAGATTGATACCTTGGTTCTCAAAAACTGAGGGAAATACTTACGCTACTGTGCCGCATCACCCTTTCCTCTTCTAGGAAAACCAATGCAAGCTCAAGACATAGCACACCTCTTCACCAATGGCCTTACGCCTCTCGTCATTGAAGCGACAAAGGAATTGCTTGACCGGTTTAAATTTCGGATCAATATTGAGAGTGTGCTCAGCGAGTTCCCTCGGTACACCCAACATATCAGAAGGTTTCTATGCAAAGATGTCCCGGTTCTCACGGATGAACTCGATGAGCGCGCTTTCCTATTTCGGATCCAGATTAGCACTAATACTGAACTGCTTGGATGAGTCGCCAGTAACAAAATCAACAAGCTTGGTGTCATCAGCCGATTTAAACTTCATCACCGGGTCATGATCCGTAGTTGGCTTCTTCAAAGACATCATATCGGCCAGGTCAACATTATCCTTGTAAAATTGCAACTCTTCCGCTGTGTAGACCGACTCAACATAAGCCGCTTCACCTTCTTCACACTCCAAGGCTATCTTCCGACTTCCATGCACTGTGATGGTCCCTTTGTAACCCGACATCTTGAGCTACAGATAAACATAACATGGCTGCGCCATGAAGTTGGCATAAGCCGGCCGTCCAAATAGAGCGTGGTACGGGCTTCTGATCTTGACCGCTTCAAAAGTTAACTTCTCAGCCCTGGAGTCGTACTCATCTCCAAAGGCCACTTCCAGTTCAATCTTACCAACTAGATATGCCGACTTACCGGGCACCACCCCATGGAAAATAGTGTTGGATGTTTTAAGGTTTTTGTCAGTTAACCCCATGCGACGGAAAGTCTCATAGTAAAGGATATTAATGCTGCTACCTCCATCCATGAGTACCTTAGTAAACTTGTATCCACCAACTTGAGGCATGATAACCCACAAGTGTAGGGGATTGCAACAGCTTTCGAGGGTAAAGTATTCAACCCAAATTTATTGATTCGACACAAGGGGAGCCAAAGAATATTCTTGAGTATTAGCAGTTGAGTTGTCAATTCAACCACACCTGGATAACTTAGTATCTGCAGCAAAGTGTTTAGTAGCAAAAGTGGTATGATAATAAAGGTAACGGTAGCAAAAGTAAAGATAAATGTTTTTGGGTTTTTGTAGTAGTTGTAACAGTAGCAACAGAAAAGTAAATAAGCGAAGAACAATATGCGAAAAGCTCGTAGGCAATGGATCGGGGATGGATAATTATGCCAGATGCAATTCCTCATGTAATAGCTATAACATAGGGTGATATAGAACTAGCTCCAATTCATCAATGTAATGTAGGCATGTATTCTGTAAATAGTCATACATGCTTATGGAAAAGAACTTGTATGACGTCTTTTGTCCTACCCTCCCGTGGCAGCGGGGTCCTAGCGGAAACTAAGGGATATTAAGGCCTCCTTTTAATAGAGAACTGGACCAAAGCATTAACACATAGTGAATACATAAACTCCTCAAACTACGGTCATCACCGAGAAGTATCCCGATTATTGTCACTTCGGGGTTGTCGGATCATAACACATAATAGGTGACTATAGACTTGCAAGATAGGATCAAGAACACACATATATTCATGAAAACATAATAGGTTTAGATCTGAAATCATGGCACTCGGGCCCTAGTGACAAGCATTAAGCATAGAAAAGTCATAGCAACATCAATGTCAGAACATAGTGGATACTAGGGATCAAACCCTAACAAAACTAACTTGATTACATGGTAAATCTCATCCAACCCATCACCGTCCAGCAAGCCTACGATGGAATTACTCACGCACGGCGGTGAGCATCATGATATTGGTGATGGAGGATGGTTGATGATGACGACGGCGACAAATCCCCCTCTCCGGAGCCCCGAACGGACTCCAGATCAGCCCTCCCGAGAGAGATTAGGGCTTGGCGGCGGCTCCATGTTGTAAAACGCGATGAAACTTTCTCTCTGATTTTTTTCTCCCCGAGAAGGAATATATGGAGTTGGAGTTGAGGTCGGAGGAGGTCTAGGGGGCCCACGAGATAGGAGGTCGCGCCCTAGGGGGGGGGCACCCTCCTGTCTCGTGGACAGGCTGTGGGCCCCCTGACATTAATTCTTTCACCAAAAATTCTTATTAATTCCAAAAAGTGCCTTCGTGGATTTCCAGGACATTCCGAGAACTTTTATTTTCTACACATAAAACAACATCATGGCAGTTCTGCTGAAAACAGCGTCAGTCCGGGTTAGTTTCATTCAAATCATGCAAGTTAGAGTCCAAAACAAGGGCAAAAGTGTTTGGAAAAGTAGATACGTTGGAGACGTATCAACTCCCCCAAGCTTAAACCTTTGCTTGTCCTCAAGCAATTCAGTTGATAAACTGAAAGTGATAAAGAAAAAACTTTAACAACCTCTGTTTGCTCTTATTGTTGTAACATGAAAAGCCAGCATTCAAGTTTCAGCAAATATTATGAACTAACCATACTCACAATAACACATAGGTCTCACAATTACTCACATCAATAGCATAATCAGCTAGCGAGCCATAATAATAAAACTCGGATGACAACACTTTCTCAAAATAATCATAACATGATATAACAAAATGGTATCTCGCTAGCCCTTTCTGAGACCGCAAAACATAAATGCAGAGCACCTTTAAAGATCAAGGACTGACTAAACATTGTAATTCATGGTAAAAGAGATCCAGTCAAGTCATACCCAATATAAACCAGTAATAATGAATGCAAATGACAGTGTGCTCTCCAGCGGGTGCTTTTAATAAGAAGGATGATGACTCAACATAAAAGTAAATAGATAGGCCCTTCGCAGAGGGAAGCAGGGATTTGTAGAGGTGCCAGAGCTCGATTTTAAAATAGAGATTGAATAACATTTTGAGCGGCATACTTTTGCTGTCAACGCAACATCTATGAGATGGCTGTATCTTCCATACTAAATGCATTATAGGCAGTTCCCAAACAGAATGGTAAAGGTTTATACTCCCCCAACCACCAACAAGCATCAATCCATGGCTTGCTCGAAACAACGAGTGCCTCCAACATACAACAGCCCTGGGGGAGTTTTGTTTAATTATTTTGATTTGCTTTGATCTTTTTGGATCATGGGACTGGGCATCCCGGTTACCGGCCCTTTCTCGTGAATGAGGAGCGGAGTCCACTCCTCGTGAGAATAACCCACCTAGCATGGAAGATATAGGCAGCCCTAGTTGTAACATGAGCTGCTCGAGCATACAAAACAGAATTTCATTTGAAGGTTTGGAGTTTGGCACATACAAATTTACTTGGAATGGCAGGTAGATACCGCATATAGGTAGGTATAGTGGACTCATATGGAACAACTTTGGGGTTTAAGGAGTTTGGATGCACAAGCAGTATTCCCGCTTAGTACAGGTGAAGGCTAGCAAAAGACTGGGAAGCGACCAACTGAGAGAGCGACAACAGTCGTAAGCATGCATTAAAATTAATTCACACCGAGTACAAGCATGAGTAGGATATAATCCACCATGAACATAAATATCATGAAGGCTATGTTGATTTGATTCAACTACATGCGTGAACATGTGCCAAGTCGAGTCACTCAATTCATTCAAAGGAGGATACCATCCCATCATATCACATCATAATCATTCTAATAGCATGTTGGCACGCAAGGTAAACCATTATAACTCATAGCTAATCAAGCATGGCACAAGTAACTATAATCTCTAAATGTCATTGCAAATATTTTTACTTCATAATAGCCAACTCAGGAACGATGAACTCATCATATTTACAAACACAAGAGAGGTCGAGTTCATACCAGCTTTTCTCATCCCAATAAGTCCATCATATATCGTCATTATTGCCTTTCACTTGCACGACCGAACGATGTGTATAATAATAAGAGTGCACGTGCATTGGACTAAGCTGGAATCTGCAAGCATTCAACTCAAGAGAGAAGACAAGTAATATGGGCTCTAAATTAAATAAACAATCATGCATATAAGAGCCACTAAGCATTTTCAATATGGTCTTCTCGACCCCCAAAGGAAAGAAAAGAAAATAAAACTATTTACACGAGAAAGCTCCCAACAAGTAAAAGAAGAACGAGAAATCTTTTTGGGTTTTCATTTTAATTCCTACTACAGGCAAGGAAATTAAACTAACTAATTTTTTTGTTTTTTCTCAAGGTTTTTCAAACACACAAGAAGAAAACTAGAAAAAGAAATTTAAACTAGCATGGATAATACAATGAAAGAGTATGAGCACCGACGACTAGTGTGTGAACATGAATGTAAAGTCGGTGAGAAATACGTACTCCCCCAAGCTTAGGCTTTTGGCCTAAGTTGGTTTAATACCAAGGACCGCCGCTACTCTCCCCGGTGTACTGGGAGGTGTAATCAGGATACCACTGGCTGGTCATCTCCGGATCCCACTGGACAGATGATGCACGATAAGGGTCCAGCTCAGGTTCCGGTTCAGGTTCAGGTTCTGGAGTAAAAGCTTGAGCTCGATGATTGTTCACCGCCTCCGGTGTGACAAGAAAATTTTCTGCAAGCAAATCAAACAACAGAGGCGCAGGCAAAATAATAATCTCAATGTGTTTCTTGTTAAATCTAAGTTTATACAAAAGCATCTTTTCTTCGTTGTCAACAATAAACTTGTGTGCTACCATGCTCTTGTAGTCTAATATGTGAGGAGGCAATTTTATCTCATCCTCCTCATGGTGCCTAATGGGTATCTGAAAGTGTTCAGCAAGATGTGCATCATAGATACCTCCAAATATGGGGCCTTTTGTACGATTCAGGGCTAGCCGTTTAGCAACGACGGCACCCATACTAAAAGTATTGTCTCCTAGCTAAGCGTGTTGAAGAATAATAATATCTGGAACACTCAAGTTTCCACTATTTCCATGACCAATCAAGCATCTACTAGCAAATATGGCAAAGTAACGTAAAACAGGAAAGTGTATGCTAGAGACTTTTGCCTCGGAACCCTTCTTTGGCTCCTCTACGGCGATAGTATTAACAAAGCCCGCCACATCTTCACGATGGGGTTCCTCTAATTCTCCCACATAAGGTATCCTACATACCGCACAAAAATGACGTAAAGACATTTCTTTGAACTCATCATATAAATGAAATGATACTGCTGGCGATGACTTCTTAGGATAAAAATAAAAGTTTTGCACGAAAGTATTGGTGAGTAAGGGATACTGATAGATTTGGTCGTTGATGAACTCGTTGAGGCCTGCAGTCTCGATTAAATCATGAAAGTCTTCATGGATTCCAGCCTCTTTCAAGAAATCCTCGCATGGCCATTCACACGACCGTACTTCCGCTAAGCGAGGAAGATTATACTTGGCTTTTTCCTTCTCTTTGGCTTGTTTTTCCTGGGAGCTTTGGCTAGAAGAGCCCCTCAAAAGTTTCCTCAACATTTTTCTGAAATTTTCTGAAATTTTTAGTAACTTCAAAATAAAGGTGCATAAAACTAAACAAGATTGATAGCAACTACTCCTACAAGTGCCTAGAGCCCATATCATGCATTGGAATTGCTTGGGACCTCAAAAATTTAACATGCAAGGTCAAGAACATGGTCACCTAAGCAGCAAAAATTTGCAATGAATAAAGCACTAGAACAAAAACTAATTGGACCAATGGAGGAGTCACATACCAAGCAACAATCTCCCAAAGCAGTTTTGTGAATGGAGCTTTGAGCTAGGAGATCGAAAATCACAGCAAAACGAGCTAGAACTCGTGCTTGAGCTGGATGGGGATTTTTTTTGGTAGAAGATGAAGTGTGTGGGTGCTGGCATAAGTGGAGGGGAGCCACCAAGGGCCCACGAGACAGGGGGGCGCGCCCTCCTCTCTCGTGGCCTGGTGCTTGCCCCTCCTGCAGTGTTTTCAGTGCCTAAAATCCTCAAATATTCCATAAAAAATCATACTAAATTTGCAAGGCATTTGGAGCACTTTTATTTTCGGACTATTTTTTAATGCACGGATAATTCAGAAAACAAACGGATAATACTATTTTTGCTTTATTTATTCTAAATAACAGACAGTAAAAAGAGGGTACAGAAGGTTGTGCCTTCTAGTTTCATCCATCTCGTGATCATCAAAATGAAACCGCTAACAAGGTTGATCAAGTCTTGTTAACAAACTCATTCCGAATAACACAGAACCGGAGAAATTTCGAATAACACTAAGTTACCTCAACGGGGATATGAAAATCCCCAACAATAAGAATATCATACTTTTTCTTGACAGTAGGGAGAGGAAATTCAAAATCTCCAAAAATGATAGTTGGAACTTTTTCAATAGAATTGATGCTATGAACTTGAGATTGTTTCCTCGGAAAGTGTACCGTATGCTCATTACCATTAACATGAAAAGTGACATTGCCTTTGTTGCAATCAATAACAGCCCCTGCAGTATTAAGAAAAGGTCTACCAAGGATAATAGACATACTATCGTCCTCGGGAATATCAAGAATAACAAAGTCCGTTAAGATAGTGACATTTGCAACACAACAGGCACATCCTCACAAATACCGACAGGTATAGCAGTTGATTTATCAGCCATTTGCAAAGATATTTCAGTAGGTGTCAACTTATTCAATTCGAGTCTACGATATAAAGAGAGAGGCATAACACTAACACCGGCTCCAAGATCACATAAAGCAGTTCTGACATAATTTCTTTTAATGGAGCATGGTATAGTTGGAACACCTGGATCTCCAAGTTTCTTTGGTATTCCACCCTTAAAAGTGTAATTAGCAAGCATGGTGGAAATTTCAGCTTCCGGTATCTTTCTTTTATTTGTGATGATATCCTTCATATACTTAGCATAAGGATTTACTTTAAGCATATCAGTGAAGCGCATACGTAAGAAAATAGGTCTAATCATTTCACCAAAGCACTCAAAATCCTCATCATCCTTTGACTTGGATGGTTTAGGAGGAAAGGGCATGGGTTTCTGAACCCATGGTTCTCTTTCTTTCCCGTGCTTCCTAGCAACAAAATCTCTCTTATCATAACGTTGATTCTTTGATTGTGGGTTATCAAGATCAACAGCAGGTTCAATCTCTACATCATTGTTTTGCTAGGTTGAGCATCAACATGAACATTATCACTAGGTTCATGTTCATCACCTGATTGTGTTTCAGCATCAGAGGTAGAAATATCATTGGGATTCTCACGTGTGTCTACAGTAGGTTCACTAGAAGCATGCAAGGTTCTATCGTCTTTCTTCTTCTTCTTTTTAGAAGAACTAGGTGCCTCTAAATTATTTCTCTGAGAATCTTGCTCGATTCTCTTAGGGTGGCCTTCAGGATACAAAGGTTCCTGAGTCACTCTACCAGTTCTAGTAGCCACTCGAATGGCAAAGTCATTTTTATTATTCAATTCATCAAGCAAATCATTTTGAGCTTTGAGTACTTGCTCAGCTTGAGTAGCAACCATAGAAGCATATTTGCTAACATGGTGAAGTTCATCTTTAACTCTAGCCAGATTATCACCTACACGTCCTATATCGAAAGCATTATTCTTTAACGCTACCAACATAGGCATTAAAACTTTCTTGTCTAGCCATAAAGTCATCAAATTCATCTAAGCAAGGGCTATGAATTTAGTAGAGGGTATTTCAACTTTATCATATCTATACAGAGAATTAAACTTTACTAACTGTGTCGGGTTATCAAGACAATGTGGTTCTTTAGGCGGTAAATTAAGACCATGTATTTCTTCAATAGGTGGTAAATTCTTAACATCTTCAGCTTTAATACCTTTTTCTTTCATTGATTTCTTTGCCTCTTGCATATCTTCAGGACTGAGAAATAAAACACCTCTCTTCTTTGGAGTGGGTTTAGGAATAGGCTCAGGAGTTGGCTCAATTGGTTCAGGAATTACTTCAGGAACTGGCTCGGGAAGAGTCCAATTATTTTCATTAGTCAACATATTATTCAATAATATTTCAGCTTCATCGACTGTTCTTTCCCTAAAAACACAACCAGCACAACTATCCAAGTAGTCCTTGGAAGCATCGGTTAGTCCATTATAAAAGATATCAAGTATTTCATTTTTCTTAAGAGGATGATCAGGCAAAGCATTAAGTAACCGGAGAAGCCTCCCCCAAGCTTGTGGGAGACTCTCTTATTTGATTTGCACAAAATTATATATTTCCCGCAAAGCAGCTTGTTTCTTATGAGCAGGGAAATATTCAGCAGAGAAGTAATAAATCATATCGTGGGGACTACGCACACAACCAGAAGCAAGAGAATTATACCAAGTCTTAGCATCACCCTTTAATGAGAACAGAAATATCTTAAGGATATATAAATAGCGAGACTTCTCATCATGAGTAAATAGGGTGGCTATATTATTCAACTTGGTAAGATGTGCCACAACAGTTTCAGATTCAAGGCCATAAAAAGGATTAGATCCAACTAAAGTAATAATATCAGGATCAACAGAGAATTCATAATCCTTATCAGTAACACAGATAGGCGAAGTAGCAAAAGCAGGATCGGGTTTCATTCTAGCATTAAGAGACTGCTGCTCCCATTTAGCTAATAATTTCTTAAGATCATTTCTATCTAGCAGCTGCTTCATTCATAACACAACCCTTAGGAACAACAGGTAATACATAATCATTGGGGGAATGTTCATCATCACTATCATCAATAATAGGTTCTTCAATATTTTCATTCCCCATAACTCTAGCAAGTTGTTCATCTAGAAATTCACCTAATGGCAAAGTAGTATCATGCACATAAGTAGTTTCATCATGCATAGCAGAAGTGGCATCATCAATAACATGCGACATATTAGAATTCATAGCAGTAGCAGGTTTAGGTGTCGCAAGCCTACTAATAATGGAAGGAGAATCTAGTGCAGAGCTGGATGGCAGTTCCTTACCTCCCCTCGTAGTTGAGGGCAAAATCTTGGTCTTAGCGTCTTTCAAGTTCTTCATAGTGATCAACAGATATAAATCCCAAGTGACTCAGAGAATAGATCTATGCGCCCCGGCAACGGCGCCAGAAATTAGTCTTGATAACCCACAAGTGTAGGGGATCGCAACAACTTTCGAGGGTAAAGTATTCAACCCAAATTTATTGATTCGACACAAGGGGAGCCAAAGAATATTCTTGAGTATTAGCAGTTGAGTTGTCAATTCAACCACACCTGGATAACTTAGTATCTGCAGCAAAGTGTTTAGTAGCAAAAGTGGTATGATAATAAAGGTAACGGTATCAAAAGTAAAGATAAATGTTTTTGGGTTTTTGTAGTAGTTGTAACAGTAGCAACAGAAAAGTAAATAAGCAAAGAACAATATGTGAAAAGCTCGTAGGCAATGGATCGGTGATGGATAATTATGCCGGATGCGATTCCTCATGTAATAGCTATAACATAGGGTGATATAGAACTAGCTCCAATTCATCAATGTAATGTAGGCATGTATTCTGTAAATAGTCATACGTGCTTATGGAAAAGAACTTGTATGACGTATTTTCCTACCCTCCCGTGGCAGCGGGGTCCTAGTAGAAACTAAGGGATATTGAGGCCTCCTTTTAATAGAGAATCGGACCAAAGCATTAACACATAGTGAATACATGAACTCCTCAAACTACATCCATCACCGAGAAGTATCCCGATTATTGTCACTTCGGGGTTGTCGGATCATAACACATAATAGGTGACTATAGACTTGCAAGATAGGATCAAGAACACACATATATTCATGAAAACATAATAGGTTCAGATCTGAAATCATGGCACTCGGGCCCTAGTGACAAGCATTAAGCATAGCAAAATCATAGCAACATCAATCTCAGAACATAGTGGATACTAGGGATCAAACCCTAACAAAACTAACTTGATTACATGGTAAATCTCATCCAACCCATCACCGTCCAGCAAGCCTACGATGGAATTACTCACGCACGACGGTGAGCATCATGAAATTGGTGATGGAGGATGGTTGATGATGACGACGACGACGAATCCCCCTCTCTGGAGCTCCGAACGGACTCCAGATCAGCCCTCCTGAGAGAGATTAGGGTTTGGCGGCGGCTTCGTGTCGTAAAACGCGATGAAACTTTCTCTCTGATTTTTTTCTCCCCGAGACGGAATATATGGAGTTGGAGTTGAGGTCGGAGGAGGTCCAAGGGGCACACGAGATAGGAGGCCGCGACCTAGGGGGGGGGGCTGTCTCGTGGACAGGCTATGGGCCCCCTGGCATTAATTCTTTCGCCAAAAATTCTTATTAATTCCAAAAAGTGCCTCCGTGGATTTTCAGGACATTCCGAGAACTTTTCTTTTCTACACATAAA
The DNA here is from genome assembly GCF_018294505.1 of Triticum aestivum. Lineage (NCBI taxonomy): Eukaryota > Viridiplantae > Streptophyta > Magnoliopsida > Poales > Poaceae > Triticum > Triticum aestivum. The sequence continues at coordinate 577,168,769 of NC_057795.1, forward strand.
ACAACATCATGGCAGTTCTGCTAAAAACAGCGTCAGTCCGGGTTAGTTTCATTCAAATCATGCAAGTTAGAGTCCAAAACAAGGGCAAAAGTGTTTGGAAAAGTAGATACGTTGGAGACGTATCAAGGCGCCACCACAAAAGCCAAGTTACCCGGATTATCAACTCGGGTCCGGTGATCCTCCCGGCTCCACTTAATGGGTTGCTCAGACCATCGTAAGTATTGGGGAACTGCCGGCTCAACAGCGTTCACAGCCCTCTTGTGAAGCTTCTGGTCCCGTTTGCACAAACTTGTGGTGAAAACGTGATACTGCCCGCTGTTCAACTGCTTTGGATGACTTTGATACCCGGATTGCTGCTGCTGCTGACCCCCTTGGCTGGATTGCTGGTTATAACCACCATGGTTGCCTTGATTATATCCACCCTGATTATTTTGGTGGCCCTGGAAGCCGGAATTAGAACCTCCACCTCCATAACCCGGGCCTTGGGAACCGCCACCACCTGATCCACCGCCCGGCCCTTGATCGCTATCAAACGCGTTGGAATTTTTGAAAGCCTTCATAATCATACAATCTTTCCAAAGGTGAGTGGCTGGCTTTCCCCGCGAGCCATGCCTTGGACATGGCTCATTAAGCAATTGCTCAAGAGTAGGACCTGACCCGCCGTGCCGAGGAGGCGGCCTCCCCTTACGACATTGATTGTTGCCCTTCACATTGGTGTTAGCTACAAACTCCGAGCTACCATCAGCCTTGCGTTTACCATTGCCCTGCGCATTCGCCGGGTTAGGCTGCAGACCCTTAGCATTGCCGTTCTTCTTTCCCTTCCCTGTCTTCTCATCATCAGACTCGGGATCCTTGGTACTATCAGAGTCGGCATATTTAGCTAGAGCCGCCATCAACTGTCCCATGTCATTACAATCACGTTTGAGCCACCACAGCTTCTGCTTAAGAGGCAAAAAACGACAATTTTTCTCCAACATTAAGACCGCAGAGGCGGCGTTCATGTTATCAGATGAATGTATGGTAGACTTGACCCAACGCACCCAATGGGTCGTGGATTCACCCTCCTCTTGCTTGCAATTAGTCAAGTCCACAATCGACATGGGCTGCTTGCATGTGTCGTTAAAGTTGTGAATAAACCGGGCCTTCAACTCTTCCCACGAACCGATGGAATTGGTAGGCAGCCCTTTTAACCAAGTACGGGTCGTTCCATCCAGCATCATGGTGAAGTATTTGGCACAGCAGCATCACTGACCTCCAGTAGCTCCATGGCCATCTCATAACTTTCGATTCACGCCTCAGGGGGTAAATCGGCTGTGTAATTAGGCACCTTTTGAGGTCCTTTGAAATCCTTGGGCAAACGCTCATTACGCAGAGCCGACACCAAACAGGGTACACCTGTAGACCGAGAGGTCACGCCTGCCTCAATCGAAGTCGTAGGATAAACCGGAAAGGGCTGCTGAGCCGCCTGCTCGGCTTGTCGATGCAAGTTAAGAGCTTCATCACATGCCAGGTCATGCCCGCGTGGTTGATCACGACACTGGGCATTGTTTGAAATGGCCATTGAGTCCATGTGCCTGCTATAACTCCAGCTCCGGCTTGGGCAGGGGTTGAGTGAATCCTGTCTCAACTGTAAGAGTATGCCTCCTGCTGCACCAAGGCTGTCTGAAGAAGTTCTCTAACCCTTCGTGTTTCAACCGCCGTCGGAGAGTCGCCATCCACTGGGAGAGCCGCCAATCATGCTGCCGCAGCAATCATGTTCTCCAATGTATTAGAATAATGACCCGGTGGCGTTGGTACATGCTGAGGCGAAGCGGTATTCGGACGAGGGGATTCCGTCACGCGTGGCTGAACCGGCATCCCTGCCCCGGGTGCCGCAGTCCTGTTTATCTCCGACGGGTTACTAGGCCCTGCACTAGGCGTGCAGAAGAGGTTTGTAGGCTCATAAACCGTAGGCAGATGGGACTGGTGCCTTCTCCTCATGATCTCATTTGATGCGTTCTAATCCATCATAAGTTGAAAAGCCTCGGATTGAATCCGTTGGGCCCGAGCATCCAAAGCAGCCCATTCTGCGGCCATCCTAACATCCTCCGCTGCCAGGTTTTCCTTAGCTTGTGGTACCTCCTCACATAACTGCACCACCTCCGCATCATGTTGAGCTTGATTCGCCGGGTTGACCACGGCTGTTAGCAGAGCCGTCACCTTATCCATTAAAGCCATCAAAACCTGAGCCGACGGGCACACAAGGCCTCCTGCCCCGCCTGCCATCACTACTGCTGACCCGGAAGTCATTGCTGCCGCACTCATAGAGTTTTGCCAATGTTACGTGCCAGCCATGAAGATCCTGACTCTGTTCGGTGACTCATAGGGGTCCAGAATATTGTTGCCATTGGAATAGCCCGCAAGCCCGCCATCTTGCAGTTGATACAACGAATTCGTCTCACCCGTGGATGACTCACCATTAGAGTAGATGGCCTTCTCACCACCAGACACTGATCCTTTAGAAAATTCCACTCCATGGATGCATCCCACGAAGGCACACTTCTCGGCGGGATGAACTCGGGCGGGTCTCGCATGCCGAGCCATCTCAATGATGTCAGTGCAGATGTCCGGCTCAGGGCCCGGTTCACCGATCTTGCCGATGAACACGTGGATTCCACCGAAGGGGACCCGGTACTCGTACTCAATTGAGCCGGTCTCGGGGCCCCAGCCTGCATCGTCAATGTAGAGCTTGCCGCAACGACTCTTGGTCATCCGGCCCACATCGTATCCCTTGAGCCCTTCGAAGCTGCCCTTTAAGAACTCAAATCCACCGTGCACTAGCCCCACGGTGGGCTCCAACTGTCGTGGAAACGTCATAGCAGATGTCCTAGCAAAAGGACTTAGTCATGGAGCCATCGCAACTAGGAAGCTTAAAGGGGTTAAAACGGGGCAAAGGACACAGGAGTTTATACTGGTTCGACCCCTTGCGGTGAAGGTAAAGGTCTAGTCCAGTTTGAGGTGGTATTGCTTATGTCTCGATTACCAGGGAGCCAATCCGCTTGTCCTAGCTTTCGATCTCTTGTTTCTTGTCCTGAACTACCGTCGGGTCGTCCCTTTATATACAGAGGTCGACGCCCAGCGGCTTACAGAGTCTCGGTCGGCTCATAAACAGTGTCCGGCTCGGTGACTATCTATTCTTGCCTTAAAGTACAATCTATTACATATATGGCAGTTTACCCTTACGGGCCTTAAGTCGCCTTTGGTCCTTGGGCCTTTTACCTAAACTGTCATCTTCAAATATCTTCGTGGGCTTCATGATGATGAATCACTATAGGTATAACCCGGCCCCTCCTGGGTGGGTCACACCTAATAGTTATATCCCCAATAGGTAAAGTAATATTTTTGGTATTTTTGGTATATGGAACGGAAAGTAAAAAATTGCAAAGTAAAGAAACGGTGACAGAAATTGGCAAGTTGACGGGAAACTAATATGATGTAAAATAGACCCAGGGGCCATAGGTTTCACTAGAGGCTGAAGGAAATATGCCCTGGGCGGCCTTCGTCTTCAAGTTGTGGGGATGCACCGGCCAGCCCCCGGCCGGCGGCTGGCGGGATGCCCAGCACTACCTGGGTGGCATCCAGGGCTGTCAAAGGTCTTGGCGACGATCTTGAGCTTGCTCGCGGGCGCAGAGCCGTGCACTTCGAGCTCTTCGATGAAGCGATGCATGCAATGATCCATCTTGGCGGGGAGCTTGCCAATGTCGACACTAGGCTCGAGGAGGAGAACCGCCGCCTGGAGCATGAGTGGTAGCGGCTGAAGGTTGCCATTAACCTTGGGAAACTTCAGCACAACAAAGCCGAAGCGCGCATAGCAGCCTCGCTTGCGACTTCTAGCGATGCTTGCGCCCGCGCCATGGAAGAGGCCGAGGCAGCCAACCGCCGTCTGGAGGCGGCCGAGGAGCGAGAGCGGGATCTTCTATCTTCAAATGCGGCCCTCGAGCGTGAAATCGAAGAGCGTCGTGCCCTTCTAGCCTCCTCACCAGGTGGGGTGGCCCTTGCTGAGGCGGAGCTTCTGACACGCCATGAAGATCTGACGTTGGAGACCATAGAGCACAGCATGGCGCTAGAGAGGCTGGAGGTGAGGGAGTGACAGGCTGCCGCGGCTGAGGACGTTGAGGGAGTCCTGGATTAAGGGGTCCTCGGACAGCCGGATTATATGCATATGCTGGACTGTTGGGCTATGAAGATACAAGATAGAAGACTTCGTCCTGTGTCCGGATGGGACTCTCCATTGCGTGGAAGGCAAGCTTGGCGATTCGGATATGAAGATTCCTTTCTCTGTAGCCAACTCTGTGTACCCCTAGCCCCCTTCGGTGTCTATATAAACCGGAGGGTTTAGTCCGTAGGACAACAACAATCATAACAATAGGCTAGCTTCTAGGGTTTAGCCTCTACGATCTCGTGGTAGATCAACTCTTGTAATACTCATATCATCAAGATCAATCAAGCAGGAAGTAGGGTATTACCTCCATCGAGAGGGCCCGAACCTGGGTAAACATTGTGTCCCCCGCCTCCTGTTACCATTAGCCTTAGACGCACAGTTCGGGACCCCCTACCCGAGATCCGCCGGTTTTGACATCGACATTGGTGCTTTCATTGAGAGTTCCATTGTGATGTCGAAGATAGGGTTGATGGATCGCCTTGTTATCAAGAACAAAATCATCTCCGGGGGAGCCCTAGCCTCAAGCCAAACCCTCCGGCTGGACGGTTTCGCCATGATCGCTCGTTCGGCCGTCGGGTCGACAATGACCTATCGGGTCATCGAAAATCATCTCCATGTCAGCTCGGAATACGCCGAGCAGATGGATCCAATGGAGTTATCGTCTTTAAACGGGCTCCTGGATTGCATGGCCGCTTTGGGAGTTGCTACGGACTACGATCGGATTGGGCTTAAACCCGATTAGAGAGAGATTGAATCTCCGCCGATCACCCATCAGATAGCGGTGGTGGAGGAGCAGTAGAACAACTCTTCCCGTATATTGAGGATGAAATATGTCCGGATTTCCGAGCTCACCGAGCCGGATACCTGCCCACGGGAAGACATGCCCCGAACTCCGAAATTATAATCGGACTATGGGCCAGAAAAATTGGTTGACATCCTGGAACCCGAACTATCAAGCTCGGAACCTCCTCAAGCTCTGGGTTATAGATCGGGTCAGGGTTCGGACTTAACTCCACCCACCCACCTAGACTCATGCGATCTTTCCCACATCAGACAACAGTCCCAAGAGACGGTACGTCACTTTTGGGCTAGATTCCTCCTTGTCAAGGACAAGGTCAAGGACTGCCGTGATGAAGACACAATCTCATTATTCTACAAAAATTGCACGGACAAGGGACTCCTTAACGCCATAAATCACCGTCACGTATCAAGCTTCGATGACTTGGCGACCATAGTATAGAAGTACTGCACGATGGAAAGCACCTGGAAAACTCAAGCAGCCTTTTGGGATCCACGGGCTCTCACTAAACCCCTCGTTCGAACAAAAAGGGTGTACCCTCGTAGGTCGCTCGATCCAATCATGAAGAAATCGAAGCCCACTATAGGGCGAGGAACAATTTTGGAGGGATGGCTCGATAGGCCATGCAAAATACACACCACACCGGATACCGTACCAACACACAACCTTAGAGCATGTTGGATACTTCAGCAGGTGGCCAAGAGCGGCGAGGATCTCCTCATAAAAAACACAACAGAGCAACATCCCACAGAACACAACACTATAGTATTGACAGTCTTCAAGACTTTCGCCTCAAGTAAAAGGCGCAAGAGAGCACTCCGCGGCCTCGCCGAAGTCTGCCAAGTTGCAGGAGTAAACCCCGGGAACGACACGGCCATAACTTTCAGTGCCAGTGACGAACTGCAATTCAGAACAGTCCGAGCACCAGCCGCTTTGGTCCTCAGTCCAATCGTCGACGACTTTCGGCTTACCAAAGTGCTCATGGACGGCGACAGTGGACTAAACTTCATTTACAAGGAAACTCTCAACAGAATGGAAATAGAGAGGAGCCGCATTGAGCAAAGCAGCACAACCTTCCAAGGAATTATTTCCAACCAGGAGGCATGATGTGCAAGAAAAAATCACACTTGATGTGGTATTCAGCACGCCGGAGAATTATCGGTCCGAAGAGATAACCTTCCAGGTGGCCCCTTTCAATAGTGGATATCACGCCTTGTTAGGGCGGGACGCGTTTGCGAGCTTCCAAGCCATACCCCATTATGGGTACATGAAGCTCAAGATGCCTGGGCCCAACGGAATTATCACTCTTACCAGTGATCCAGACACAACACTCCGCGCCGAAAATAAGACAGCCGCCTTGGCCCTTGAAGCATTGTCTGAAGCTCGCGGCCGAAGAATTAACTGCATTACGCTCCACAGTGGATAGGGACGACATGATACTCGATAAGTGATCCAAGTCCACCTCCTTTAAACCAGCGGGCAAAATAGTCAAATTCCAAGTCCACCCAATAGACTCCATGAAGACAGCAACCATCGGGGCATAGCTGGACCCCACAATCGACGCCGCACTACGGGCATTCCTACGCGAGAACTGGGATATCTTTGCCTGGCACCCTTCTGATATGCCGGGGATCCCACGTAGGCTGGCCGAACACAGCCTCAACATACTGAAGGGATACAAGACGGTCAAGCAAACACCACGGTGCTTTTCAGAACCCAAACGACAAGCTATGGGAGAGGAGCTAGCCAAGTTACTTGAAGCCGGATTCATCAGAGAAATAAAACACCCGGATTGGCTAGCAAACCTGGTGATGGTACCAAAGAAGGATAAATCCTGGCGCCTATGTGTCGATTTCAAAGACCTCAACAAGGCTTTCCCTAAGGATCCCTTCCCTCTCCTGTGCATCGATCAAATTATCGATGCCACCGCAGGACACGACTCATTGTGTTTCCTCGACACATACTCCGGATACCATCAAATCAAGATGACAGAGTCCGATCAGGCCGCAATGGCATTTATCACCCCATACGGGCCTTTCTGCTTCAACACTATGCCTTTTAGGCTCAAAAACACTGGTGCCACCTACCAACGCATGATTCAAACATGCCTAGAGAAACAAATCGGCAAAATAGTTGAGGCATATGTCAACGATGTGGTCATCAAGACCATACATGTCGAATCTTTAATAGACAATCTAAGGCTCACATTTGATAACCTCCGAACATATGACATTAAGCTCAATCCGGAAAAATGTGTTTTCGGTGTTCCCGCCAGAAAGCTGCTGGGCTTCATCGTTTCCAATAGAGGAATTGAAGCAAACCCAGCTAAAATCCGAGCTTTGTCACAGTTGGCTACCCCAAAAAATCTCAAACAAATCCAGAAACTAACTGGATGCATGGCAGCTTTAAGCCGCTTTATCTCCAGATTGGGAGAAAAGGCATTGCCACTTTATCGCCTTCTTCGATGAACCGAACACTTCGAGTGGATGGACGCGGCGACGGCCGGACTGGCGGAAATAAATGCTCTTTTAGCAAGCAACCCAATCCTGGCTGCGCCGATCATTGGTGAACCCATGTTGTTATACATAGCTGCAACACACCAAGTTGTGAGCGTGGTGCTCGTTGTCGAATGAGAGGAGGACGAACACAAATTTCCAGTTCATAAGCCGGTATACTATGTATCTACTGTCCTCACACCATGCAAATCTCGGTATCCACATTATCAAAAAATAGCATACACGGTCTTCATGGCATCCCAGAAACTACGACACTACTCTCAAGAGTGTTCAATCATGGTGGCCTCCGAAGTACCACTCAATGACATAATAAACAATCGCGATGCCACGGGACGGATAGCTAAGTGGGCCATCGAGCTCCTCCCATTTGACATAACATGTAAACCACGATGAACCATTAAATCCCAAGTACTGGCAGACTTCGTCGCCGAATGGACATAGGCCGAACTCCCTAAAGAGTATGGCACATACTCCAATTGGGTCATGCACTTCGACGGCTCTAAAATGCTGGCAGGCCTGGGAGCAGGTGTTGTCCTAACATCCCCCACTGGAGATATAGTCCAATATATACTCCAAATATTATACACAAACTCCAACAATGCAGCCGAATATGAGGCTCTGTTGCATGGTCTTCGGATGGCCGTCTCCATGGGCATCCAGCGCCTGGAAGTGCGTGGGGATTCAAACCTTGCAATATCTCAAATAAATGGAGACTTCGATGCCAAAGATCTGAAAATGGCGGCCTATCGTAATGCCGTCCATAAAATGTTAGCTCGGTTCGAGGGGCTCGAATTTCATCATGTGGCCCGAGAAAACAATCAAGCGGTGGATGTCCTCGCCCGCATCGGCGCTAAGCGCGACCCCATGCCACCTAACATCTTTCTGGAAAGGCTTTTCAATCCATCCGTGGTGTGGCAACGGGAGACCGGCAACATCAGTCCGGATCCGACCATAACCCCAGATTCCGAACACACTGACATAATCGGGGGCTCTGCCACCGAAATAACACCTTCGGCCCATCTCATCATGGTTGTTATCTCCCCATGGACTGAACCCTTCTTGGCCTACCTTAATAGGCAAGAACTCCCTGAGGATCAAAATGAGGCGCGCTGCATTGTGTGGTGCTCTAAAGCCTACAAAGTCCATGAGGGAGAGCTTTATAAGAAAAGCGCTACCGGAGTACTTCAATGATGTATCTCCGAGGAGGAAGGGCGGCATCTCTTGGCTGAAATTCATGCCGGCCTCGGCGGTCACCACGCCGCAGCTCGGGCCCTTGTAAGCAAGGCCTTCCGTATAGGTTTCTACTCGCCGACGGCCCGAGCAGACGCACAAGACCTCATCCAACATTGCGTCGGATGCCAGCTTTTCGCCAACCAAAGCCATATGCCACCCATCGCTCTACAAACAATCCCCATAACTTGGCCTTTTGCGGTCTGGGGGCTTGATATGGTCGGACCCCTTAAAGGAGGAATCCATAAGAAAAAATACTTGTTGGTCATGGTGGATAAATTCACCAAATGGATAGAAGCCAAACCAGTTAAAACGGCCGAATCCGGACCCGTGATAGATTTCATATCGGGTGTTGTGCACCGTTATGGCGTCCCCCGCAACATCATCACCGACAACTGCTCCAATTTCATAGCCGATGAGGTGAAAACTTGGTGTGGCAACATGGGCATTAAGCTCGATTACGCCTCTATCTATCACTCTCAAACAAGCGGTCAAGTCGAATGAGCCAATGGTCTTATTATGAGTGGCATTAAACCCAGACTAGTGTGATCCTTAAAAGAATCACACACGCACTGGATTGAGGAGCTTGACTCCGTACTCTGGGGGCTGCGGACCACGCCAAATCGCACTACCGGATACACACCCTTCTTCATGGTGTACGGTGCAGAGGCTATGCTGCCCTGTGATATTATTCATGACTCACCTCGAGTGCGCATGTACGAAGAGAGAGAGGCCGAGCTCGATTGACAGGATAGTTTGGATGCCCTGGAAGAGGAGTGCGACATCGCAAAAGCCCGTTCCGCATTTTATCAACAATAGGATTGCAGGTATCAAAGCAGAGAAGTATGGGCCAAGAGTTATAATATTGGCGAACTCGTTCTACGTCTACCGGAGAAGAAAAAGGACAAACTCAAGCCCAAATGGGAGGGCCCCTTCATCATTGACAAATTTCTCACCGGAGGAGCGTACCGCCTGCGTGATGCATCAGATAATCGCCTCGAGCCGAACCCATGGAACGCGGCCAGACTCCGAAGATTCTACACCTAGCGCCAGACTCTTTGTTCGTCTCCTTCCCTCCGTTCTTTTTTATTTACTTTTTAGCTCTCTTCTTGCTTTTTCTTTTGTAGCTCTAAAGCTTTTAGTGTAGCTAGACTACACACGTGTGGCGCACTATTCTCCAAGCATGTGCGCTCATTATACCTGGGGGCTTCTTACACAGAAGCTTAATATAATTATCTTCAGGGCATCAAGCCCACTGCATATGCGTCCTTCTTTCCATATGTACCTTTTTTCGCCATTATATGCATTTATATGACTTATGTTTTGGACAAGATGGGTTGCCTGGCTCCTATGCTTATGCCCTACATTCCCGTTAGTTCAGCTAGGGCATAAAGGGAGCACCTCTGTGATTGTTACTGCCGGGTACTCCGGACGTGTACCTCAGACTGGGTGAAGCCGAAAGCTAGCGTTCTTAAGGGAATATTCGGTTGGTGGACTAAAGATGTTTTTTACCTACCACAATATAAACCCCCAGATGTTACATATACTGCGCTTTTTGATCGCAGTTCGGACATGCACGTTAATGCATGCGTACCTAGGTAAAGGAACCCTTAACGGAACTATTCTCTCTGGAAGATGTTTCTTACTATCCATGTAATATAACATAGCTAGTTGGGTACTTGTCTGTTCAAGAAATTATGACACCTACGCCTGGTTTCCACGCGTACCCCGGTTTATATTACTGAGCAGGTATTCAGAAACACTCCGGACTGTCAGGTCCAGAGGCTGAAGCAAAAAGGTCCGCCATGACAAATGTTTTACAATCCGGCTAGGGAAAAATACTTCAATTGAAGTACATAGTCACTTAGACTCAAATGCTTCTTCTTCTATGCCATCCAACAGGTTGTCTAGCATACAATACTGTTGGGAATATTTTGCGATTAATCCTACCTGGTCATATACCAGACTAACGGAAATTTCTTTCCCATCTGACCCTACAGGTCTGACCCGGGCCATATGATTTGGATCGAGCTTGGTATACCGTGTTTTCACCATGGCCCAAGCTTCCCTCGCACCTTCTCGACAGGCAGATATCTTCCATAGTCAGAAACTCCGCCGCGCTCCCTTGAATAGATGTGCAAGCTCCCCCATACTTCCTGGCAGGGAGGCGGATGGCCACAAGGCCTTGGCGGCACTCCGCATGACCTGCCAAACTTGCTCGTGCAGTTGCGAAAGCTCTTGTAGCAGATCGCCTGAGGATCCGGGCATCTCCTCTTTGGCATGGCCAGTTAGCATACCTGGAGACATAACTCTGTTAGTTCCTATCTTTGCCGAACTATATAAATGTTCATTTAAGCACATACTAAAAATGCCGCGTTGAAGCCTCTTATTTTCCTTCATGGAGTCAGCCAGCTGGGCCCAAACATCTTTCAATTCTTCACCCAGCTGGGTATTGGCATCTCGGAGTTTGTTTTTCTCCTGAATGACCCGTGTAAGTACACGCTCGCCAGCGGCTGATTGCCTTTATGCTCCTTGTTCACCCTCTTGTGGGCTTCCCGAATTCTGTTCCGGATTATCTGAGGATTTTTTCATCAGATATTGTTAGCATTACTGGTCTATACACACAAATATTGTTTTTTCTCAATTCGGTAAATGCTTACCAGTGGATGCCTTTTTGGACCTTGACAGCTCGGCCGTAGCGGCCGTTAGCTGGGTTCAACACTTTTCCAGCTCTTGAGATAACAGCTTGTTCTTCTTTGAGAGCACCTATTAATACAATGATCCTTAAATCAGTTGTACCAACTATTTCAAGTCTCAGAGGCTCACTACAAAAAAAATACACTTCCGTGATGATACATGTTTGTCACAGTAGGTCGCATTTTCTGTTATGCATGTACATCCATGACGATTTTATGACAGAATCAAGATAGTCACACCTGTGCTGTCGTAGAAGTGTTCCATGACATTACCAAAATTATCATCACGGAAGTGTCCACTTCCATGACGATAAATCGCGTGTCACAGAAGTGCTTTCGTCAAGGGTGACCGACACGTGGCATCCACCGTAACGGAACACCGTTAAGCTATCGGGTCGGGTTTTGGATCCGATAACCCGTTAACAGCCCCGACCAATGGGAAATTTCCATGTGTAAAATTCTTATTGGCCGAACGAAACACGTGTCAGCTCGTCAGTGGGTTAGATAGGCGCCTATGATATGTCGACACGTGCCACGGCCCACCACTGGCCCATTTAGCTTACAAAGCCGGCCCGTTTGACTTGGTCAAAAGTTAACGGGTTGGCCCATGAAAAGCCTGTTAACAATCTCTTTGCAAATAGCCCATTTTATGGCCCGTTAACTCACGACCCGTTAGGCACTAAAGGAAATTGGCCCAACAACGTCATGTGGGCCGTCGAATATAACACCAGCCCATTTCACTTTCGGCCCGTGTATGGCCCACGACGTCTTTCGGCCCATATGAGGCCTTCGTATCTTTTGGCGCTTTACAGGCCCACGGTGACTCTAGCCCATAATGAACAGTAATTTTCTTTGTACCCGTTAACGGCCCGTGATTTACATGGACCGTTTCCAGCCCGTGTTAGCTTTCGGCCTATTGACGGCCCATACGTTCTTGGGCTCCTTTTCGGCCCTCGATTACTTCCGGCCCGTTACTGGCCTGCTTCCCTAATGGGCGAAATTGGGTCCATGGCAAGAGTCGGCCCGTTACTGGCATGTTCTACAAATGGGCCAAATTCGGCACATGGCAAGAGTCGGCCCGTTACTGGCCTGTTACCCTAATGGGCCAAATTCGGCCCATGGCAAGAGTCGGCCCGTTTCTGGCCAGCCCGTCCTATATTCTGGCCCATTAACGACCCGTTATGCCTGTGACATAATTAAGCTTTTGTAGCCCTATGGCCTGTTAATGGCCCATTACCGTGCTGGGCCGATACCAATTACGCCCGATTACGGCCCATGTAGACCCATTTATCCGACGGCCCGAGGCCCACCGATTACAGGCCCATTTATCGACGGCCCGAGGCCCACCGATTATAGGCCCATTTATCGACGGCCCGTAGGAGACCCATGGATCCTACCGCCCGTATATGGCCCATGGGTAGTTGCGGCCACTAGCAAACCATGGAAAAAGAAGACTAGGAAATAAATAAGGCCAAAACTAACGCTAGGCTATTAAGGCGATTGCATAGATTACATCCACTCAGCATCAAAGATCGCCACCAGTGCAAATATAGGGAACACCCTACACTATACAAAAATGTCTTGCTGTTTTCTTCAGCCGGTGGCTGCACGTTAAGAATAAATTTTGTATCACACCAAAACAAATTACAACTATATAACAAAAGGAAGGTTGGCATATAACTTAACAGTCTAGCAGATAAATGCACCACCAGAAGTTTAGAAGCTCAGTTCATTTGACCTGACTGTTATGTTTTCATGCTGTATTGTCCAATGGAGCACCATAACCCTTGCCTTCATTTCCCCTAGGCTCCTGAACAACATAGCAAATGTCTGATAGTCTGGTTTCAAAACCATGCATATCTTGACGACATTGAGCAATGTTTCTCCTTGTTTCACAAAGGGCCTCTGTTAGGGAATGGACTTGTGTCTGGAGCACAGATACAACATTGATTTGAGCTTGCATATCTTGATCATGAGGCAGTTTGGACAATATTGCCTTAACAACCAACCCAGTATTACGCAGGAACGTGCTTTTGGCACTGTTAGTGGACAGGTACTGACCCACTGCAGCAAGAGCTGACATTGCGGTTCTAGTTGCCTCGCCACCTTCAGAAGGTGGCGCTTCCACCATTTTTTCCATAGCTCGCTGAAAAGTTGAGGTTTTACACTAGTAGTACCAGAACAGAAGATATTAAGGAGGCAGCAAAACCAAACGAAATAGCTTTGGTCTATATACAGAACTTATTCTGGTGAACCCATGTAAAATATTAGTTGTATTTTATTGCAAAGTACATAATAAAACCAGGTTCCAAACATATGACCATGTACCATCGCTAATGTATTGTCTATTTCTTCACATTGTATTGAGGGCTAAGGATAAAGAGACGAAGTTTATAATACGGTAAGCATAGTATGACATCATTCATATGACAAAACAACTGAGAACAGACAAACATGCAATAGTAACATTGTGTGGGCAAGTCCAGCACGGAACTAGATTACGGGTCAAGATCAAAGGAACATCACTCCTCCCTTTTTAACCTTGTAAGGTGCAATGATACACTAAGACAATTGTGTATAAAATTGAAAAGAGTAATAGACATTGGCTGCAAACCATGCAGTTCAAGGCACAAGTCAGAGTAAGTAGTAGTTAAAAGGCATGAGGATTAAGGACTTACAACAGCGGCTTTGACTGGTGTAGTCATGCCCTTCTTCTTGCTGGTGTGACAGTCCTTGAAGATTTCCACATCATTTGGTTCAGGTACTTTTTGGTCCTTGTGGGCTTTCCTATGCATTTCGAACAAGTCAATATAGGTCTGATAATATGGTACAGCGAAAAGAGTGAAACAGCAGCTAATTACAAGAGCCTCGCAGTGTGCAATATAGCTACGAGATCCTATCGTCTGTTGGAATTTCACTTTTGTACGGTTGGCCTTGTTCTTTGAACAGTTCACCTACAAGAAGATAGATTTGTGTGGCACATGCATCAATAGGACTTCAACATGTGATTTGATCACATATATATAATGTACCTGATACTTTGGATCAGACCAGTGTTTAACAAGGCCCCTCCAGTCTTCATTCGATATATTTTCCACTGGAGATGTTTAGGAAAGTTCACTGTTAGCCTTGCCTTCAAAGTGAGTTTTCCTCAAGTTATACCGATACTGTCGCAGAGCAGACTTGAAAACATGGGTGCAAGCTTGTCTGGTTGCATCATATTGGCTATCCAACTTGAACCTCATCTGTTGAAAATTATGGGAGTCTCACTATCAGCAACCTAGAAAGTATGGGACAGAGCAAGACGATATTACTAGTTTCCATACATAACCATACTTACGGATAAATGGTCGAGGAAGGTGTTGAACTGGGTTTCGTCTTTGTCATTCCTGTACTGAATCCATGTTGGGAGGATACGTACATGACACCTAACGACAACCGCTGCCTCTGATACTAACTTGGCTGACTCTGTAGCATCACGTGGCCTTTTTAAACCTGCCTCAAAACGGATCTCCACTCTTCCTCGTCTAGATTTAGTTGAACCTATCGAGCATTATCCCTGATGTTTGTTTCCTCTTGCGCCTAGGTGCTAGTCCAACAATGAACATATGAAGTGTTAGTGTACATCAAACTGTGAGACTACGTATAAAGAAGGATGCAACTGTAACTTGACTCCAGCAACTACCTTCTTGTTGTTGAAGCTCACAAGGTTCATTTGATATTGCCAACTCGTCTTGTGTCAAGAGTGCTTGGGAAGTAGTGTCAGGTGGCAAGGGAGCTTGGGAACGTGCTGCTAGCTCAGTTGACGCACGAGTATGTTGTGCAGCTGGTAGTACTGTGGTAGGTGTTGCAAGAACTAGGGCTGTCTCTGCTTGTTTGGTGGCAGCTATTTGTTTTTGTTTGGCTTTTTTGCAGCTCGTGTAGCATTGGATGCCGTGTTTGTAGAACTTTTCACTGGACTTTCACCTTCTATTGCACCATCAGTACCAGCAGAATATGTAGGATTCATCTGCTTCTCATTCCCTGCCATTCTGTGTTTCTACCTCTTTCTCTGTGCCATGTTAAGTCAAGCCGACAAGAAAAATGAATAACAATTTAGTTCTTCAGAACAAATTGATGCGTGATGCAGATGAACTAAACGTTGATGTTAGACAACCACATGATAGGAGGATGTAATATGTATGAAAAACAGGACGGAAGAGATAACCAGAACTATGATGTTTAAACTAAGAAGAAGACATTCCACCAAATTAGAAGCAATGCAATGGGAGGTAGACACGATATGAAAGATGCTACAAATATCGCTCTGCCAAGTTAACAGTGTCTCAGCATAAATGGCGTTTAAACAAATGTGAAGCAGTACAAGAAATAAATCATATGCAAGATGCAAACAACATCACACTACCATGTTAGAGGTCTCTCGTCATTAGTGCCATTGCATATTCACAGCATTGCATATTCACAGCTTATGATGTGTAAACTAAGGAGAAGGCATTTCAACAAATTAGAAGCAATGAAAGCTAGACACCATATGAAAGATGCAACGAATATCACTCTACCAAGTTAAAACTGTCTCGTCATAAGTGCCATTTCAAAAAATTAGTAGTACAAGCTAGAAAAGAATGTGAGACGTAACCTATATCAGACTCCGAAGTCAAACGTGTCTTATGATAAGTGATTGTTGTAGGTTACACAACAGTAGTAATTTGATGTAAGAACATGGTGTGATAGACAGATATTGTATGTTCTAGAAATAGGAACACGTGTCTTATTCAAGTATATATAATGTGTAAAGTAAGCAGATGGAATTCAACAAAATTAGAAGCAATACAAGCTAGACATCACACATAACATGCAACCACATATAACAGTGCCAAGTTAGAGGGAGCACCAGTGATGCTGCACTAGGGGAGACGTGCTCATCATAAACACAGCTTTGTTGAGTGTCTATGCATGTGTTGCCTTGGAAATCATCTTGGGGGTGTGGAGGAGTAGAAACTGTAGAGGCCCTCCATTTGGAAGGAGCACCTTTATCCGCTGCCTTGCTAACTTCCTTCCGCTTTATTGATTTTGAATTATCAAGTAAAACCGACAAGAAAAAGCAATACAATTCTCTCTTCATAACTCATTCATGCATGATACTGACAATCACTACTTTGATGTAAGGCAAACACATGATACCAGGATGGAATATGTACGAAAAATAGGAAGGCATGACATGTTCATAACTGTTTGTGTAAACTAAGCAGAAACCATTCCAGCAAATAAGAAGCAATGCAATCTAGACACCA
Source organism: Triticum aestivum (assembly GCF_018294505.1). Lineage (NCBI taxonomy): Eukaryota > Viridiplantae > Streptophyta > Magnoliopsida > Poales > Poaceae > Triticum > Triticum aestivum. Next base: position 577,185,502 of record NC_057795.1, read on the forward strand.
CATCAAAGATGCAACCAATATGACTCTGCCAAGTTAAAAGCATCCCATCATAAATGGAATTTCAACAAATTAGAAGCAGCGCATGCTATAAATCATATGAAAGATGCAACTAATATCGCACTGCATATACTAAAGGTGTCTCGTCATATTGATTGATGCGGGATACAAAAAAAAACAATAGTTTTATGTAAGGACATGCTTAATAGACAGATGTACCATGTACTAAGTACAGGAAGGCATGTCACATTAACAGGTATAATGTCACATTTACAGGAGTATAAGCTAACCAGACTAGCACATGCAGTTTAACCAGATTGGAAGAATTACAATCTAGACACCATATGGAACATGCAACCACATATCACGCTGCCAAGTTAGAGCAAGCACCTGCGATGCTAGTGTAGGGGAAATGCTGTAATCAACTACAGAGCTACGTTCACTATCTTCATCTAGCATTTCTGTTTCTTGAGAATCATGTCGGGAGGCTGACGCTGCATTCTTTAAATGAGGAGTAGTCCCCTTGCCTGCCTGCCTCGTCATAAGTGATTGATGAGGGATACACAAGAACATTAGTTTGATGTAAGAACATGGTTAATACACATATGTACTAGTATGTACCAAGAACAGAAAGGCATGTCATATTCAAAGGTATAATGTGTAAGCTAAGAAGATGCAATTTAACCAAATTGGAAGTAATACAAGCTAGACATCCGGCTGGAGTGGTGAACATGATCATCTAGGACCTGAGAGCCTGGTGGGAGGCGGGCTGCTTCGCCACCATCGTGGATTTTTAGTTGGCTTCCAGGTGATGCCTGTCTTTGGTGGGCTTGTCACTGGCTCGGCCAGTGCCCTGACTAGCTATTTGTCTTCTAGTGCTCACGGGATGGTGGTTCATGTAAAAAATATCTTTCCTTATCTTAATAAAGACCGAATTTGGCCTTTCGAATACAAGCTAGACACCATATGGAACATGCAACCACATATGACACCGCGAAGTTAAAGCAAGCACCTGGGATGGTGGTTCATTGCGAGCGAGGTCATCAACTCCAGAGCAACGTTTACCGTCTCCATCTGCTGACACTGCACCCTTTAAAGCATTGTAACGTGCCGCGCTTAGCCGCGTAGAAATCTAGCATGACTTGTCTCTTTTCTTTTTTGCTTCGCTTTTGGCAGACTCTGAAATACCCTTGCATAAAAACACAATAGTGAGAGTATAGATGAAGTGTGTGCAGAACTAGTGCACTGTAAAAGTAGCAGATAGCAGGTGGCTGAAAAATAAATGACAGGAGACATATGATAGCTCTACAACATTGCATGGCAAACAAAATTAGATTCTACTCCGTATGATTTTGTAATATATGAGCACAGGAAATGCAGGTACTCCTCTAGCACACCACCACATGTGGTCATATCTAAGATAACAGTCGACTGAAAATAAATAGGTCAGTTGATTTTTTAATGAACCATCCGATCTATAAGGAACGGGCAGATGGCCTTCGTCTACCTCCCGCCAGTCACTGTTGACGATCCTTCTCGAACCGCCAGCGACCACCGGCCCAGACCTGTGCCTCCGCCGCCCTGCCCTCCCATCAACCTCACACCACCGCCGTGCTTGGCAGTGCCCCCAAGCCATACCTTTAACCCGGTCGACCTCCAGATTGGGCGCCAATAGCTCTAGGCCGCACACGCCCCTAAGATAAACACCAAGGCGCTGCTTCCCCGGCGTAATAGTCGTACTAGCGCCTGTTACGCCGGGGAATGCTTCCGTTAATTGGGAATCAACTGGCCAGAAATTGAAATTCAGGGGGGCGATGGACCTCTAGCTAAGGTGAAATAGTATATGAGGAGAAACCTTGTGCATCGCGAGTTACTAGGAACACCTAGTATCAAGAAGAAGCGGTCAACTAGTGTCTTCTGTGGGATGAATACCGTGCAAGCAGAGACGTAAGATTTGCACGAATAAGGGAAGAGGAGTACCTTCTTTGGTTGCCGGTGTGGTCACCTCCACATGTCGCGCCGATCTTCTTCTTTTTACCGGGGAAACCGATGTTCTGGAGGGTGCAGGCTTGGACGAACCGTGGCCAAATTGTTGACTGTGTTGCCGTGGTCGTATGTCGGCGGAGGGGAAGCAGATCCGAGGCGGCGAAGGACGGCGTAGCAGGAACAACTCCGATGCGGTGGGGGGTGGCGAAGTTGGAGCAGCAGCGGTGAGGCATAGGACGGCGTGGTTGAACTGGCTCGGGTACGGACGGCTCGGCCTCAGCTTCAACTACTAGCCATGGAGGGCGTTGCGGTTGTGGTTGCGGTGGACGACGGTGTCGGGGTATCGGCTCCAGCATGATGGAGGAGGGTGGCGGTTGATGGGTGGGATGGGATGGCGGACGGAGGATGCCGGAGTTTCGCGGCTGGTGGAGAGGTAGTTTTGGCGCCCACGAAGTACGAATGGGGAATCGGACGGGTGGGAGGAACCATGTTTCGGTCTGGGACGCACTGGTTTTTGGCTTTTTTGAACAGAAGATGGGATGCGCTTGTTTGAAATTTGGGGAAAGTACAAACTTTGCTCCCCTCTTAAATTTCGAACCTACTGTGGGTCGGGGGTAGGATGGTAATCCCACGTGTCCCAAATAGTGGGCGGGAGCGATTTCGGCCGCGTGCATGTGTGCTTAGGCGGTCATTGTGTATGAATGTTTTTCGGAGGCGGTTGCGTGGCGTCTAGATGAAGCTACAAACCTACCCCGGTTTAGACCTTTGGACGTCGGGCCGGTAGGTTTCACGGGTCGGAGTTATTAGAAAAGTAATTTCCTTGTACTACCAAACATTGGTCTCACGCGGTTTCGGGCGAGTAGAGGCTCTTTTGGCGTTTCGTTCGAAATTTTGAAACACAAAGCATTCACGTTTAGAGTACTCTTGAACTATGAGGATTGACCTAAATAGACAATGTTATATTTGACCTTGTATGTTTGAAAAGCTCATTAAATTATCCGCTTCCTTTTGAAATTTTGACACTTGAAAATCCTATAACTACTATTATTTTGGAATGCAGGAGCTAAATTTGAATCTATTTTGTACACGACTACATATGCTATTATGTACAAAATCAGAGCAAAGATTGGTACCCCCATAGTTTAGGTATGGTTTACAAATGCCATGATATCAAATTCAAATAATTGAATGGACTTCATTTTGAATTTGATTTTTTAAACCACCTTAGGTTGAATTCAAATGTATGCTAGTTCATAGGTAGCTATTTATAAATGTCCATTGTGTAACTTTCGTATGTATAATGTGCTTTACACACACAACATGAACTATACTCACGTTTATATTCGATTGCTAAAGCGATGCATTGTCTCGAGTTCAAAATACTAACTATGTGGATCAATTGTGTCGAATAATAACATAGACATGCTCAAATTCGATAGAATCTAGATGTATGATGGATCAATGACCGCTCCTTACACAAATTGCAAATATCATGATCCCATCCTAATATTTGGATACAATTTATATCTTTAATCAATGTGTAGAGCAGTCTTTTACGTGTAGTTTCACTCTCCATCAGTGGTCTCCCACACATGCTCACACACTCTCTCCCGAGATGTCTTTCTCGCACACATGCTATAGATATAACCCTCCCTCCTTCTCGTAACCATTTACAACTGTTTTGACTAACCTTTATCACAAGCACTCTTCCTCTCGCAAACATACACACGCACAATCCTCATCGACCCTTTCTATATACATGGACCTGCCTACGTGTCTCATGTACGCACATTATCTTTACGCCTGTCTCTCACGCATTATCTCACACCTCTCTTCCTAATCGACGAGTATGATTGTAGCAGAGCATTCTGTAGGATGCCCCTTAAAGTTAGGTTGGATGAATAGTAATATCAGAGATAAAGGGGTTACCTTAGTCCGAGAACCTAGGGTTACAAATCCTAGCCGACTTTGTCAGTGGACACAGAGTCCTTCACAATTCTGCTATCTTTGTCTTGTACGACTAGTCATCCATGGGTCTTCCTAAATGTGTCATGGGCCGAGCAATGTGGCGCAGGACGGAACCAAACGAAGGGCCTCACCTCGACCCACCGGACCTCACGCGGTGACAGACCCTCTGCCCCCACGTCTCATTATCTTCTCACACCCACACATACCAACACAAACACCACACACACAGAAAATTTCTCCTGGTGCCTCTATTCCCTCCCCCCTTGCATATACACACTCAAGGGAATGGAATCTCTTGTCGTGACGTCATATTAGTCTCTCTCTCTCTAGACCACTCTCATTTCTCGTGATATCTCTCCCACACCCCCCGTAGGCCCCTCTATCCATGCCTCTCTCGAATACGTAATACACACACATACCTCTCTAGGCCCCGCCAAATGCATCAACTACACATTCACACATGTTACATCACGTACCCCATTGATCTAAAAAGCCCTCTCTTCACGTTTATTTCGCATAAAACATTCCTTTTGAATAAAGTGTGGCCAAAAAATTATTTTAGAGTTTCTACATATATACAACATTACAAAGTTATATGTAGGAGTACGAACGCTAATTTGCATTGCATGGTGCCCACAATGATATTTATTCCGCACTATGAATTTGTATATTTTTATACTATATACAAAGTTAGTCATAATAAAGAGAAACGAAGAGCATCTCTCTCTCGATCGCATACCCCCCCTGTACGCCCCTTTCACGTATGCACACAAAACTATCTCCAGGTCCTCTAAAAGTAAGCCCCCAGAAAATTCACGCGTGTTTTATCTTTCTCTCGCGATATATGCATTGACGATCATTGTATTTGAAGCAAAATCATGATACATACATTGGACTTCATAATCCACCCATTATGGTCACCGTTTACATTTAGTGGTTATTATACAGTCACGGGCTCACCGTACAACTTTGTATTTGCTCATGACATGACTAGTTGACCAGTTAAACGCTCCACGTGGCACCTCTAGTGTTGCATCACATTATCTCACTACCATCGTGCCCACCTGTCGACTTGTATCTACTCTACATCTACACTATTATAAAATACATAAAATATAAAATACACTCTTATAAAAAACAGAGTTGGTGATGATGGTGTGCCTGCCATCCTGCAATATAGGCCGTCCGATTTATATCTGACGGATAGGAAAGAAACTATGGCAATTTTGCAAAAAGGTACCCACACACCTCTCCACATTTTCAAATAAGGCCTTCCCTCGTTCATCCTTTTCTCTCACAAGATAAACAAGTCATACAAATGCATCTTGATGTTACGTGCAACGCACGTGCATCTGCTAGTAAGAATGAAAGCAAACGACAAAAAAATATTTTGACGGTGGTTCGAAGTCGTGACCGCGGGCACAACGGACAAGGTGGCCTTGTATTGGTATGCTGAGCCGTCTGTTTTAACACACAGGAGCTGGTGTGGTGATTATACACACACGCACGCATGCACACGAACTCCATCCATGCAACACTCACACAAACACATGCACCCACGCACACACGCAACACTCACACGTACACACGCAGCCACGCACGCATGCAACACTCACACGCACACACGCACGCATGCATGCACACACCATTACACCACACGACCAACACACACTATCACGCTCAAGTGCTCAACCTACACGTGCATGCGCACACATCAGGCCCTGACAGACACATACACAACCAGGTGATTCCTGCGCACGGGTTGGAGCCTTGTCGCGCCTGCGTAAATTTGTGTTTATCTGACCTTTTCCCTATGCGAACTGACAGGTGGGACCCACAAGGAACATGGTCAATTTAACTAGTCAACATGGCGCCACACAGACTATTTGGCCGGTCAACAGAGTGCAATCCGATGCTGAACTGTGAGCAAGTGACAGGATAATCACCGCAAAACGTATATAGTGACCGTAATCAGCTTATTCTGAAGTTAGGTGACTGTATTACACTTTTCTCTCTGTAGGCCCTCCAAAACTACATCTCTACACATTCTCGCATGTTACATCTAACAACTATGCAATACATCACTACTACTACACTGTAACACAATAAATCATATGTGTTTTTAGTTTTACTAGATATCATATTGTTACTTATAATTATTCAGTTTGCATTCATTAAAATTGCCTTTGAAATGTATGGCCAGTATCATCTACCACGCGGGAAAAATCCCGCCCTTTCCTGTTTAATCGGGTTTGTATCGATGGATCGTGCGAAACAACAAAACTATAGTACTATACAGTACAAGTGATAGTTCACTGGGCCGTCGTGTCGTCTACTCCTCCGTCGTAAGAGTGGAGCGCTCGCTTTCATAAATCTTCTAGTCCCTTTCGCCGACATGTGGGACATCAAGCTACCGGGTCCACGTGCCATACCGGAATACAGTGCAGAGCAGTCGGGGTGAAGCACCCCAGTCATGGCGCCGGCGTAATAATGAGCAATGAGGCGTCAAATCACAAAGCTGCACCTTTCCCGCAGTTAAGTTGGAGGGACGAAGTAATAATGCTAAAAAAAGAAATTGGAGGGACGAAGCAACCATCATTTCACTCGTTGTTGAATCCGCTTCTCCCTCATCTTCTTCAACTTAACCACATGTTGCTTCTGCCGTTGTTCTACCTCATGTGAGACGCGGATCAGCATGGTAAAGCACTGACATGTGGGACCGCATGTTAGCAAACTGCCAGGACAACGTCCTCCAAAAATAAGAAACCTCCCCCGCCATCCGTGCGGGAATATCACCTCCTTTTTACTAATCTTTGATTCTATACTTTTTTAGATCAATTTAATTGAGATTTGTATAGATAGCACACACGAGCAAAACCAAGTGGTACGGTTAAGGGCATCCACAATGTGTAGCCAAATGTGAAAATAGCTTTTGGCATCGTGGGAACCATTGTGGACGGTGTTGTCAAAGCCAAAAAGATGGAACCGAAGCTCCGTGATTGATTGATTGATTGATTGAAGGAATAGAAAAATGCAACGTCTCTCCTCTTTCTCCCATGCTTGGACGCATGTAGTACAGTATAGAGCACAGAGTCTACTCCCCTGTCCCTTCTATCACAAATCACAAAGCAGCGAGGCGTCAAATCACAAAGCACGGACGAAGCAACCATCATTTCACTCTTCGCTGACTCCGCTTCTCCATCATCTTCTTCGAGAAACCATCTCACCACACTAGTACTCCTAGTAGTAGTACTAGTAAAGGACTTCCTGGATGCAAATAAGGCGGTTGTCTCGGCTTGCAGGCGGCACTTGCGAACGACTTACCGTGGTCTCCCTCAATGGTGTTCTCCGTCGAACGCACTTCGCCAAACCACAAAAAAAATCATCGACGTCACCGCAATGGGCAAGGAATTCAAATATAGTTACTACCTCCATTTTTTGTACACAAGGCCAGTATATCAAAATTACAAATTGCAAAGGGTCACTAACACTAATCGTGGCAAAATTGATGGGGTTAGCAACCAAGGACATTAATATCCCCTGCATGCATGTAGAAGTGAGAAGGTTCATTTGCATGGTGTTGCATTAATCAAGCGATGAGGAGTGAGATGGTTAGCCCTTTGGTCTTTCGAGAAAAAATACGCATTAATTGACACGTGAAACGAGGATTTGTATCGAAGGAAAACCCCGCCTTTCTTTTTTAACACTAGTACTCCTAGTACGTACGTACTTATCCTGTTTGGGTCTAGGCCTTGCATTGCCAAACTTCGCCACACATTTTTGCCAAGCTTGCCTAAAGTTTTCAAAATGAGAAGGAGGTACACTTGCGCAAGGCTGTCGAGGTCGCACTGCACCCTCACATGGTCACTCCTGCACGCCGTGGTCGCATCGCACCCTCACACAGTCGCTCCTGCAAGCCGCAAACCCAACCAAGGGAACGCACCCTCACTGACACGTGTTGTCGCATGTGAACAAACCAAACTCAACCATCCTATCGCTGACACATAATTTTCGTTCATAGAGTATGTTTATCCAACAGCATGTTGGGGAGTATCCGTACGGCCCGTGCGGTGATCTGTTGGGGAAGAAGAAGAGGTGAGGAAGAAGGAAAGAAGGGTTAGGAGACATAGGATATTCATCCAACCGCCTGAAATGGTAGACTGACCCAAGTCAGGTGACTTGCATAACAAAGAGTATGTTTTTACACAGCAAAAGATCCATAAAAACAACAACATAAATAAAAACTATCACTGCTCGCGGAAAGATACGGCCTCGTCGTCTTTGGCTACCAGCCCGAACTAGCCGTCGTTGCCGACATGTGTCTCCGCACCGTGGTTGTCCTCAGCCTCCAGCTACTCGTTCAAGCGGAGCGTGCGGGCGCTCTACACGGACGGGAGCACAGCCCGGTTCAAGTCGAGGACATCCGGTTCCGCCTGTAGGAGGGCCTTGATGGCAGCGGCATCCGCGCGCTCCGCCTCAAGTCGAGCCTCCGCCACCCGGTTCAAGTCCAGGACTTCCGGTTCCGCCTGCAGGAGGGCGTCGATGAGAGCGGCATCCGCGTGCTCTGCGTCGAGTCGAGCCTCTACCGCCCGGTTCATGTCCAGGACGTCCGGTTCCACCTGCAGGAGGGCCTCGATGGCAGCGGCATCCGCGCGCTCCGCCTCAAGTTGAGCCTCCGCCGCCCGGTTCACATCCACGACATCCGGTTCCGCCTGCAGGAGAACCTTGATGGCAGCGGCATGCGCGTGCTCCACATCGAGTTGAGCCTCTGCCTCCCGGTCCTCCTTTAGTATCGCCATGTTGAACCGCTGGTCCGCCTGCACCATGGGGGACTCAGACGCCAGCACGAAGTCGACGTCCATCGTCTCATACCCATCGGGGGCTTTCTGTGCCGCGAGCTCCGCAGTGAACATTGGATCGGCTTCCTCCTCCTCGTAGCTTGGCTCCAGAGAACTCGGGGATTGGCCCGCCGCAAAATGAGCTTGGGAATGGAGGTCTGTGGCGCCGACCGCCATCGCGATTTCTGCGTGGCGCTCCGACGTCAACATCTTGTAGTAAGAAATCTTGTGGCGCACCATGGCTTTCCGGCGAACTAGGGAATGCTTGATGCGGGCTAGGGGATCGAAAGGTGGGGGAATGGGCTGGAGATTTGGTGTGGTTTTAGGGCAGTGGCTGGCGTAGGCCGAGCAGCAAAGGTTCTGGTGTGAATAGTGGTTCCGATGACGACTAGTCAATCGGTTTTGATTGTACATCGCTCTTGTCGCGTTCGCGTTGCAGCCCGGCACGCTGGAACCTCCACGTCACTCACCGAATGGAACGCGCTTCGTCTTGCGTTTTCGCTCGCTTGTGGGACCGCAGTTGAGAGCAAACCGACATCCCTCCCCCTCCCCCGCCCGCATCATTTATTATACCACCACTCCCTCCGTTTTATGCAGAGTAAATAAAAACAGAGGGAGTATACTACGGATGAGGATCCCATGACGTGGCCCAAACCGTTGAGTAACTGACATGCGGGGCCTAGCAAGCATGGGGTCCGCCAGTAAGTGACCGAAAGGGAGGGTAAGGCAGGGATACCTACGTCAGAGGATCCACTTCCACTATACTACTTTGACCAAATGTTAGAGTAATAATATATGACATGCAACTTACACAAATGTTAGAGTAATAATATATGACATGCAACTTACATAAAGCATACAAGGTCTAATGCGTTTTTCGAGGCTAACTTTGACCAAATGTTAGAGTAATAATATATGACATGCAACTTACACAAAGCATATGGTCAATTTCGTATCTGAAAGGAGTTTCCAATGATATAATTTTCACATTATACATCTCATGTACTCCCTCCGTCTAGGTGTGTAAGTCATCTTACGAAAACCAAATAATCCCAAAACACGTACTACCTCCGTCCGGATTTATTGGTCCCCATTGTGTTTCGTGCCAAATTTTGACCATAGATTAAACTAACAAAATGTTCATGCATGTCACCAAACATTATATTTTTGAAAACTATGTTCAAATACAAATCCAATGAGATAATTTTTCTTGACATGCATTAACATTTTGTTAGTTAAATCTTTAGTCAAAATTTGACACAAACTACAAAGGGCACCTATAAACCAGGACAGAGGTAGTAGGCGCGGTGCATTAACTTCTACGTCGTTTCTTGTTTTTGACATATCAACCAATAAGAGATGAGGGTGTGCGTGCTTTTAATGACCTAAGACTATCAAACATGACATGTAGTGGTTAGCTCATTGCATGAAATACTATTAATTAGCAAATAAACATTAATGTCTCTCGTTTTCCCCTCCTCCTTGGTCACGGTGCACAGCCTAAGATGACTTACTCACCTATGTGAAAGGAGTACTATTAATCTTGTCAATAGTCAAATTGGAAACCATCTCGAGTACAAATCTAGGAGTACGTACGAATCTAACAATATTGATTGGGCGTTGTTGAATGTTGATACCTTTTTTTTATCATAGTAGAGATACTTTGACTACACATAAAACTTATATGTAAAGTATAAAGCATAGGAGGGAGTATATTGTACGTTCAAAAATGAAACGAACATTGAATACCCTTTATATATGATTTGCGGATGCTATGATCACCTGTTCAAAATTTTGAATCCGCCTTAGGTATCACGTGCCCCCACTCGTTCCCTCTCGATTTCATCTCGGGGTCCGGAGATCTATTGAAAGAGGACTAGGGTGGGTACATGCGAATGATACTCAGTGGAATGTTCAAATGAGGCATGCGGGAGGATGGACTCGACTGGAGGGCGACATGATCGATGGAGAAGAGGGTTGGAGAGGAATGAGAAATAAGCAAACGCCACATGATTACACTTGAACGGCTCAAATAAACAATAAGTTGTCTTGCTTGGCCTACATAGTGAAAAGACTAATGCGCAACGTGGAGCACTAACGCTCGAATATGGCCGGGAAAACAGGGAAACCGACATGTGGGGCACACCCGTCGGGGCGACGTAGCGCAGACTAGTCCAATGGAGGAGCTGGCCCACGACTTCCTCGCCACCGACAACCGTTCATGTGGGTTGTTGGGGCCAACAACAGGGCGCAGCTCTAGCACCGCCTCTGGACACGGCGACCGCGGTGAGCGACACGCTCATATCGTCGATAAACACGGTCGGTTTTAGTGTGCCGAGGGTGGCGTTAGTGTTGTGGCACGACCAACGGTATGTTTGGTTTGTGCCCAAGGTTGCCCCATCAAAGCATTGGGTAGCCAAAATTTTGGTTGAGGTATTGGTTGCCCATGAGTTGGCCGACATTGGCAAGAAAAATAAACTAGAGTTGGCTAGAGTTCATTGGCATGCCAAAGAAATGGCAACCATCCAAACAAAGACCAATCTTTGGGTCATGACCAAAATTTTGGTAAGGTGCACTTTGGCCACAATCCAAACACACCCCAACACCCGGCTCGTCGAGGATGCACGGGGCGCCGCGACACATCCGCAGAGTGGTGTAGCGCGGCCAACTGCATCCTATGGACCTAAGACCATGCCGGGTCGTCTTGCTTTTTCAATGACATGTGGGGATCGCATTTGAGCAAAGGGCATCTCCAACGTTGCCACGACCGCAGCTGACTACCCTGACACACCAAAGCCCTCGTCCCTCGCACCATCGCGCGGTGTGTTCCCAGCCGGCGCCAGCTGCCCGCATTCATGTCGTCCGTTCGTATGTCGTCGTTAAGAGGCTTGGTGCCCGAGGAACCAATTCCGGCGACTTAATGACGCACCCGGACGCTTGGCCTCACCGGAATGCTCTACTTAAAGCGGCAACGCCCAGCTAACCTCCACACCATAGCACATCGTCCTCCTACCCGGCACGACATCCGCCATCACCGCAAGTGCAAACGCTCTGCGGGAGAGCTTGTCTTCGGGGATGAAGCTCGAGGTCGCCGCCCTCGCTCAAGTCGCCTCTCGCGATGCAATAGCGGTGTAGCCGGACGCGGATGCGACCACACAAGCGGTGGCCACGCTGGCGGCCGACGACGGGAGCACCGTCAGCCACGTGTCCTACTTGCCGCCATGAGTAGGGCATGGGAGGCGGCAGGGCATGGTGTGCCAACTGGCCGGTCTGTATCCCGTGTTCTACTCTTCCTCGCCGGAGACCGCACCTTCACTTCACGGGTCTTGAACCCCGCACCCGTACATAGAGATCGCATATGGAGGACGTCGGTCGCCACCATAGAATAGGTTTAGGGTCGGGTTTCTTTTATTTTTCTGTCCTATAAAAGTTCAAAATGTAATGAAAATCTGCCCTGTTTGCATTAATCTCGGCCGGTGTATATGAACTTTCACAATAATATACATATTGTAGGAGTACTAGCAAGATGCCCGTGCGTTGCACGGAAGATCAAGATCTTGTGGGAGAAAGGATGAACGAGGGAAAGCCTTATCTGCAAATGTGGAGAGGAGTGCGGGTAAATTGTCATAGTTTCCTTCCTATCCATTAGATATAGATCGGACGGCCTATATTGCAGGATGACAGGCACACCATCATCACCAACTCTGCTTTTTATTGAACCGAGACAAATCTAAAAAACCTAACTAAGCCAACCTCCCAGCATATCGCGCGGGAAAAGACCCGGCCGCGCCGTTTTAGTCGGGATTACCTGATTACTAGTAGTAGTATCGATGGATCGCGCGAAGCAACATTTTTTTTGAGGGGGCGAAGCACCTAGTTTAAAAGGAAAAAGGCAGTACACTCACAGCACTCCTGTCGTGGTCGCATTGCACCCCACACACGTTCGGTCCTGCACACGGCTCGTGCAAACGGAACGCGCTTTGTCTTGCCTCTTCACTGACACGTGGGACTGCACTTGGAGAAACCGACCATGTGCCAAACTCCCCCCGCCCACCGCGCGAAAATCCTCCCCCCCACACAAAAATTCCCCCCAAATTCGATTCAACCGCCCTTCGGCCAAATATTCCCCAAACCCCCCTCCCC
>NC_057795.1:577198786-577286914 GCF_018294505.1 Triticum aestivum
TCCCCCCTCCACTGCATTCGCTCCGCCAAAGCCGCCCTCCCTGCCGCGCCGATACATCGGCGCCGCGGTTCGTCTAGGGGACGCACGGCGATCCTCTCGCTCCCACAATACGCTCTCGTAGACTGTCGTCCTCTAGCCGCGCCGCCACCTCTGGCTACGTTCTTGTGGAGGTGCACGGCGGTCAGCGCCGCCACCGCTGGCGATGTTCGTGTGGAGATGCACGGCGGTCAGCTTCTTCCATGGTACGCGCATTCTAGACTGAGGCCCCGTTCATGTCGGTGTAGCGCTTTATGTTAGATGATAGACGCTGTTAATCTCACTATTTGCCGAAGTAGTTTACTGTCAATATGCTCTGCTTAAGAAGCTTCCTTGCCCTGTTCTGCACTCAAGCTTCCTTGCCGAAGTAGTTTGCTGATATGGCATGCCAAGGCCGATTAGTTGCTAAAATATCCTGCCATATATTTATTGTGACGTAGATTGCCATGGTTTAGTAGCCAATCTGTTAGGTGAAATAGCTCTACACCGTTTTATACTCGATCTTTGTTGCTGCGATGTCCTTCGATAGTTCGATGGCTGTGTGCTCAGCCTCATTGACTGCTGAAACAGCCTGCCATAATTTAGCACTCAAATATGTTTGCTGAATTAGCTTTACATATATTTTGTTACTTAGATCTGCTCGTCCAAATATCTTGCCATAGCTTTAGACATCGACCTAGGTTTTTTTTTCTGGACTTCATAAAAAAGCATATATGTTTTTCCTGTAATATCTAGTAGAAGAACTAATTTGTATGTCTAACAGATGGACAGGACTTAGATAACTTCTGCTCGAAGATTCTCCGTTGCATATGTCGAGGGGGTTGAAAACTTCATGAACTTTATCAAAGGTGAGTACGGTGGTCCGAAATTAGATGTGCTCTGCCCGTGTAGCAGTTGTATGAGTTTAGTTACAAGACCCCAGTCAACTGTGCAAAATCATCTACACTTGTATGGGATGTCAGCCACATATACTAGGTGGGTTCATCATGGTGAAGCTGTGAATGTCAATGTTATTGACTACGTGGAAGCAGCAGATCACCATCTTGATCTGCCTGATGCTCAGGTGGAAGAGGAGGAGGAGGTGGCGGTGGCGGAGCCAGTGAGTTTCACCAACATTGAAACAATGCTACGAAATGCTAGTGCATTCCATAAACTTTCGCCTGGAGAAGAAAAATGGTGGGTCCGCATGTTGGAACAATGCAATGTTGCTGTCACCCCAGGAAATAAGCTGTCAGTATTCTCAGCTATGGTCACCTTTCTTCAGGTGAAGACATCTAAGCGGATGACCAACAAATCATTCGATGTGATGTTGGATGCTTTCCGCAAATCTTTCCCAGATGCGTCCGAGCTGCCACACACCTACAGTAAAATGAAGAATTTCCTTTGTGCAGTTGGAATTGGATATGATATGATCCATGTTTATAAGAATAATTGTGTTCTGTTCCGGAACGATTATGCCAACTTAAGTGAATGCCCGAAATGCAAATCATCAAGATGGAAAGATGGCGATGCTGTGAAGAGGGTTCCTCATAATGTTCTGAGACATTTTCCAATTACACCAAGATTGTAGAGGTTGTTTCATGATGCTGAAACAAGAGAGGATGTACTGTGGCATTCTAGGAACCAGGAGTACAGAGATCAGAATGTAATGAGCCATCCATCTCATGGTAGTGAGTGGAAAAGCTTCAATGATAAACGCAAAGAGTTTGATTCTCACCCGAGAAACATTAGACTTGGCTTAGCTTCAGATGGATTTAACCCATTTGGCCACCAGAGCACCACATATAGCATGTGGCCAGTGCTTGTTATCCCTTACAACATGCCTCCAAATGTCTGCACCAAAGAATCAAACTACATGATGGCCTTGCTCATCCCAGGTCCAAAAAGTCCTGGAAAGGATTTTGATTTGTTCAAGGAGCCTCTTGTGGAGGAACTTCAACAGCTATGGAAGGGTGTTCTCACTTGAGACCTATATAGTAGCCCACCAGCTGATTTCTTTCTACGTGCTTTTGTAATTTGGTGCATCCATGATTATCCGGCTTTGGGCACTATGTCAGGGCGAACGACACATGGTTACAATGCATGTGTTCATTGTGACAGGAATCCGTTGTCATATGCAATACTTAGCAAGATCTGTTACATTGGACACCGCCGTTTCCTTGCCAAGGACAAGCCGCATCCTAGAAAATACCGAAGACATGTGTTCAATGCAAAGCATGAAAACCGTGATGCACCAAAGAGGCTCACCGCCGATGAGTTGCAAGTGGAATTAGAGAAGGTCAGGCATATTACACCAGGAAACCATCCTGGTAATGGTAGCGGGAAAAGGAAGCGTGGCACGGTAGAAGAGAGATTATTGTTTACCCGCAGGTCCACTTTGTGGGACTTGGAGTATTGGAAAGATTTGGATCTGCGGCATAATCTTGATGTGATGCACATCAAGAAAAATATATGTGACAGCATTATCGGCACACTTCTTAACATTGAAGGCAAGATGAAAGATACCTTAAAATCTAGGATTGATTTGACACACCTAGGTATCAAAAAGGATTTGCAGGTGCAAGATGAAGGTAAACCACGGGATATGGCACCAGCTGTGTACATCTTGGACAAGGTAAAAATAAAAGAATTCTACGAGGTCCTGTCACGTGTGAGATTCCCACATGGATTTGCTTCCAACCCTGAAAGGAGAGTCAGTGCAGATGGAAACAAGGTACAAGGGTTGAAAACTCATGACTGCCACGTCCTACTTCAAAGGGTTTTACCTGTTATCCTTAGAGGATCCAGCCGCCCTAACTTATACAGAGCAGTTGCAGAGTTGGGACAATTTTTCAGGGAACTCTGCAGTAGAAATATCAGGATAGATGCTTTGGAGCGTCTTAGAGACAAGATACCAACTATCCTATGCAACCTTGAGAAGATATATCATCCAGCCTTCTTTGATGTGATGGTGCATTTGGCTATTCATCTACCTGATGAGGCACTGCTTAGAGGTCCAATACAGTATGGCTGGATGTACCCTATTTAAAGGCGGCTAGGCACTTTCAAGGGCTATGTTAGGAACAGAGCTAGACCTGAGGGTTCCATTGCAGAGGCCTACATTGCTATAGAAGTGTTGACATTCTGCTCAAAATACATTGAAACAGCTGACCAGCTTAGCAAAGAGGTGGGTGAAGACAATCCCGGGCTCAATGTTTTCGATTATTCTGTTCGAGTTACAGGGAAGAGTCGACAAGAGGACAAACCTAAAGATTTGGACAAAATGATTTGTTTTGTCTTGAATAACTGTCCTGAGATACTACCTTATATCAAGTAAGTGTAGTACTGTAGCTTATACATCGTAATCTACTAAACTTGTAGCACATTCTTATATATTTAGATGTTTGACGTGATCACTATGTTGTGCAGCATCTACAAAGAGGAGTTACTGCCGCAAAATTCAAGAAACATTGACAAACTGGTTATGGCAGGATTTGCGAAATGGTTCAAGAACCATGTAAGCTTTTGAAGTGCACTGTCAGTTTTTTTTAATATATTGAGTACATAAGATGATCAACTTGTCTATTTTCTAACCATAGGTTAAGAAGATGCGGGAGGATGGGCAGGCAGTTGATGATGCCCTTTACTCACTAGCAATGGGTCCTGATACTCGGGTAAGATATTATGAATCTTGCGTTGTTGGAGATGTGCGCTACAACACCCTTGCATGAGACGAAGGTAGGAAGACACAAACCAGTGCCATCATGAGCACGGATACGTATGACAAAGAGAAAACTGAAATGTATGCTAACATAGTAGACATTGTTCAGTTGCAGTATATCTCCAGTTTCGAGGATCATCGGTGTGTGGTTCTGTTGTGCTGTCGTTGGTATAACCTGTTTTCCAGGATCGCAAAACCCGGGGCTGATGATTATTTCAAATCCATCAATGTCAAGGCGGCGTACCAGACCAACGCGCCTTTTATTTTGGCAAATCAAGAAACACATATATTTTTCTTGGAAGACACATTTGCACGTAGCGATAACTGGAGAGTATTGCAAAGGTTTGAGCAGAGGAATTCGTTTAATGAAGGTTCACAACAAGATGATGCTTACACTGCTCCTGATGTACAAGATAACACAGATGTTCCTAATATCTTTGAGAACCATCACGTCAATGACGCCGGCGAAAAGATTGCCTGTCATGTTGTGGACATACAAGAGTTGATCAAGAAGAAGCCAACGTTCGAGGACGTTGAGGACGAAGAAGAAGATGACACCATGGGGAATTACGATTCAGACTGATACACATGGCGAAGATGTTGACGCTGCTGCTGCGGATGATGATTACATTGCTTTTGTCGTATTTGCCTGTCAGAAGACGTTTTTTATCTACTATGTGAAATTGTGTTTGCTATGACAACTGAAACCTGATGAACATGTTGTTTAGTATTTTGCTGTGAGAACATCACTTGTTATGTATGCTGATTTGTGTTTGGTGATTGTATGACAACTAAAACATGATGACATTGTTGTTTAGTTGTACTCATATTTGGCTGTGAAACTTGAATTTGATGACATAGTTTGCTGTTGGACTGCAATTTGCTCGACGTCTTCGAATGAGAACAAAGTTGACCCGACAGGGCCTCTGCTATTTATTTATTTATTTATGTGAGCAAAAGGGGATACCCCCTGATTTCCGTTAATAGAAATCATTAGATGTTCACAACACTACGCCCAGCCTGCTACACAGGTTTCATTCATTACTAGTTTCAGCAAAGTGCTCATGTCGTAGCCACTGAATACATCACGAGTGCTACATACACTGCAAATAAAGAGACAATCATCCTATAGAGCACATCGATTTTGCCCATTATCTTCACAAGCTCTTTCATCTCCTCATTGCTGTCAAGGACGTTCAGCAGCTGTTGCTTGGCCATGATCAGAGGAACTACATCTTTAACCTTCTGCTCTGCATCTTCCTCTTCTGTCGTTCCTTCAGTTACTTGTCCAACACCCTAACCTGCTGGTATTGGGATTCCTCGGCTAACCAAATAATCAGCGTAGTTGCATTCCCCCACATCAACAACTTCCCAGAAATACAAATCACACGAATCTTCCCTTTTCTGCACGAATCAAATTGGAAGATCATCAACCAAACTATTAAACAAATCAGCAACTGAAAGCAGCAGAACAATACTTAAACATATTATTACCCCATGATTCGGGCATTTGTAGAAGACTCAGCTAGGGTTGCGGATTGTGGTTGAGACGCGACGGATGACTCTGCGTGATTTG
This sequence comes from Triticum aestivum, assembly GCF_018294505.1. NCBI lineage: Eukaryota > Viridiplantae > Streptophyta > Magnoliopsida > Poales > Poaceae > Triticum > Triticum aestivum. The sequence continues at coordinate 577,204,099 of NC_057795.1, forward strand.
CACCAGTGGCACCACACCAACGGCAGTGGGTTGCGATGAGCAATCGGCTGCGGTGCGCATGCCGGCGGGGGTGTGATGAGACCCACAGGCGATGGTACGGGTGGCAACTTGGCGCATATCTGGTTGTTGCCTGCTGAAGAGCAGGTGGACGAGCAGCCAGTGGACATGGTTGCTGCGGCCAGAGCTTCTGATGCTAGGCAGAGTAAGTAGAGAAGAGGAGAAGCGAACGTTGGATATGTCAGTTTCATTACTTGTAGAGTAGCATAGCACCATATATAGTCATTGTCTAGGTTTGGATTTGAACCGGCTACAGGAGCACGTCTTTCTTTTTTCTAAAACTCGGCAACGTCTCTTTACTGGTACACTAGCTTGTTCTGTACGCCTTCCCAAGTCTTTGATTTTCTTTCCCTTTTTTGCGAGGAAGGAAGGAGGACAAAATTGAGAGTTCCTCGGACTTGAACCCAAGACCTCTCGGTTGAAAACCAAGGGTGCTAGTCACTTATGTGGCGTACGTTCCCTGTGAGGAGGACGACAGACGAATGCATTTTCCTCGCAGTTTTCTTCCTATATATAAAAAGTATGCTACTTGGTGTCCGTTTAGTCAAAAAAGATTGTGCCAACCTTGACCATTCGATTGACATTCATCGTCTGTCACGTTTCTTCAGTCTCTTCTTCCTCGAGCCGCCAAAGCCAAACCAGCGCTGGCGGGACCGCCTACTCCCGCCTCCCACGGCTGGCTGTGATCTTCCCCGGCTCCTGTTCGTTCCCGTCCGAGGCCTCACCATTGTCCTACGCCTTGGTTCGCTTGCCACGGCGCCGCCCTCCGGTGTTGTCAACATGGTTAACAACCGAGAGGAATAAGGAGATGACTGTACATGGTGAGGATGACAGTAGGGACCCAGCAACGCGCGCAGTAATTTTGTTTTTTCGGGACGGAGAAGGGTATCAACTGGGTTGTGTGGGACCCGTGGCCCGTCTAGCCCAGGCTTTTATTTCATATATTTAGCACATGACCAACCCAGTTTGTTTTTTTCCTTTCTGAAAAATGGCTAGCCAGCTATTTTGTTTTTTGCAGAATAACCAACATAGGCCTACTTGCTTTTCTATGCCCTGCTGGGCCGGAAATCTTTCAAGACGAAGAGGGATGCATTTTGCCCAGAAAATGGGCTATAAGTAATAAGAAATGGGCTATAAGTAAAAAGAAATGGGATATAAGTAATAATAAATGGGCTGTAAAATGAAAAAAATACAGCAAACAGGCAATTAGTTCCCAAATACTGTTTTCTTTCGGATTTTGATATTTTAAATTTCATTGTTTTTGTGCGGGTAAAATTTCATTGAATTTAAATTAAGGTATATTTAGATTTAAAATTAATTTGAATCTGGCTAGAAATTTCGGGTTGTATGTTGTTTGGGACATATTTGGAGGTTGACTTGTGGGTCCACTAGGTTGACGTGTACTTTGGCTTTGTCAACTTAGTCCACAAACGATTCTAGCAGCAGTGACCGTTGGATGTTAATCCAATGGCCGTGCTGCTTCTTCAATATCTGATCTTCTTGCTCCAGCCGCCCAAACCAGCTCCGGTGGGACTGCCTGCTCCCGCCTCTCGTGGCCGGCTGTGCTGCCGCACAGGCCGTACTGCCGCACAGGCCGCACTGCCCCACCCTACTTCATTGCTGGCCAGGCCAATCCTCTACTCACCCACACCTCCTATTATTTTCCGGCGACAGCAGCCAGACCAGTAAACCCTCGTACTTCCCACCGCATGGGCAACCATTGCCGAGTTGTAACGCCCCAGATACAACTTTCCATATTCGTAACTCCAACTCTTTGCCTTTTCCGGAGATGCGATATGTTATTTTCCTTCGTGGTTGGGTTTTTGTTTTTTTATTTGCATTTTGTTCATGTCATGCATCTCATCTGATAGCATCGTGCGCATTGCATCTGCATGTTTTCTTAAAACGTGCATCCGTTGTTAGTTGCCGCTTCTCCCTCGCCTCCGTTGACGTTTCTCAGACCAACCGTTCTTTTGTTGTCCGACCGTTTAGCCCTTTCTGCATAGTGCACTGACCCCTCGCGCGCGTCCGAGACTTCCCCGAACCCGACCTGCTCAGTCATCACCGTTGGATTCACTTCATCTCCTAACATCTATAAAATATCTCCGTTTTATTATTTGGACTCCTTGCCTATTTTATACGTGACCGTCCGATTAAAATTGAAGGGACTAGATCGCCCCTATTCTAACCCATTTCGCATATATATTAACCTATCCCGAGACCGAATCCCTAATTTCTAGGGATCCTCCTAGCTGCCGCCGCCTCTGTCCAGTCCCCTCTTCCTCGGGATCCTCCCATTCCCCACCGAGCCAATCACTAGCCTCATCCGCCCCGATCCAAAATTCCATCGGCCTCCTCTTTCCTCAATCCTCGAGTTCCCGCGGCCAGCCACCACGCTCGATCTCTCCCGCAGCCAGCTGACGCCCGATCCAGGATGGATCGAGGTCACGGCCTCGCGTGCCTCTGCCTCCTCTGCTGCCTTCCCGTCGTCTTCCCCGAGCAGGAGCTTATGCCCGAGCTCCTCCGCCACTAGCAGCTCCACCGGGGCCCTTGCATCGTCGAGTTCCACCAGGACCAGCCCCGAGCCTCACTCCGGCCACCCAAGACCTCCAAGCTGAGCCACAACCTCCCTGCTCTTCCTTCCCTTTCTCTATTTATTCTCCTTCCCCCCGCTCATCTCTCTCTCTGTTGCCTCCACAGGTCCGGTCGGACTCCGTCAGCTCCGTCGTGCCTCCTTGGGCTTCCTCCGCAACCACGCGCCCGATCTGCTCCAAGCCACGCCGCCGGCCTTGTCCCGCTCCTCTCCTCCCCTGTATCTCCCTTCCTCCCCGTGCTTCTCTCTCTCACATCACCCTCTCGTTTCTCTGGCAGGAAATCCCATGGCCGCCGACCCCCTGCCTCGCCTTGGATCTCGCTGGGTTGCCGTCTCGCTGCTGGATCCGCCATCCCCGCGCCTCCAAGCCTCCTTGTGCGCCAAGTTCGCCGTCCCCTGCTTCCCGTTGCGAGCTCCAGCGCTGCTGCGCCTCTGTTTTCTGTCGAACAGAGAGCAACGCGCCTGTAGCCTCCCAGCCTCGTGCGTCTGGGCCACTTCCAGCGCCAGCTAGGCCCAGCTCCGCGTGCCCCTGCAGGCCCATGAGGCCTGGTGAGCAGCCCCGCCCTCTGTATGCTCCTATTGGGCCAGCCAGTTTCAGCCTGTGTAGGTTTTTTTTCAGATCTACGATTTTAGCAATTATCCCAGGTTTTGTAGTTTTATAGAAAAGACCCTCATCTTCATGCATTTAATAACTCAACAACCGTGCATCATTTTTAAATAACTTATACATGTAAAATGCTAAGAATTTTGTGTAGATTAATAATTTGCCACTTTCATCCATGTTAAATATGTTTAACTTGCTGTTTATTTAATTTTGTATAAATGCCATGCTAAAATGATTTATTTCATAACTAAATAACCGTAGCTCGGTTTTAAATGTTCTTTATATGTAAATGGGGTGGAAAAATGCCTAGTTTAACTTGGTGCACTTCATTTTACAGTTTAACATCATTAAAATTGTGTTTAGGGCAGAACAGTACCAAATCTAAAATATGCACATGGGGATTTCCCGGAATTGTTGGTTGTTGTTTCCGGCCTCATTTAAACTTGCCTAAATAGTTAGTTTACTTTTGCTTCACCTCTTGCCATGTTAACCAACATTTAATATTGTTGAGTACCTAACCGGGAGTGAACTAAATAATTGATGTGGTGTTTCGCATTTTGAGCTCCACTTAATTTGTAGGATTGTTTGTGCACTTTGCCATGCCATGCCATGCCTCATTAAATCGGACATGTATCATACTTGATTGTGCATCATGCCATGTTTATGTGATGGTTGTTTACCATGTTGTTTGCTTCTTTCCGGTTTGCTTCTCTCGTTAGCTTCGGTTTCGTTCCGGAGTTGTGAGGATCCGTTCGACTACTTCCGCTTGTCTTCTTCATGGACTCGTTCTTCTTCCTAGCGGGATTTCAGGCAAGATGACCGCTACCCTGGATCTCACTACTATCATTGCTATGCTAGTTGCTTTGTTCTATTGCTTTGTTGCGCTACCTATCGCTTGCTCTTCCAGCCTCCCTATTTTTCCATGTCAGCCTCTAACCTTTGCACCCTTCCTAGCAAACCATTGCTTGGCTATGTTACCGCTTTTGCTCAGCCCCTCTTATAGCGTTGTTAGTTGCAGGTGAAGTTGAAGATTGCTCCATGATGGACAGGATTTTGTTGGGATATCACAATATCTCTTATTTAATTAATGCATCTATATACTCGGTAAAGGGTGGAAGACTCAGCCTTATGCCTGGTGTTTTGTTCCACTCTTGCCGCCCAAGTTTCCGTCATACCGGTGTTATGTTCCCGGATTTTGCGTTCCTTACGCGGTTGGGTGATTTATGGGACCCCCTTGATAGTTCGCTTTGAATAAAACTCCTCCAGCAAGGCCCAACATTGGTTTTACCATTTGCCTCACCTAGCCCTTTTTCCCTTGGGTTTCCGGAGCTCGAGGGTCATCTTTATTTTAGCCCCCCCCCCCCCCCCCCGAGCCAGTGCTCCTTCGAGTGTTGGTCCGAACTGAGTAGACTGTGGGGCCACCTTGAGGAAACTTGAGGGCTGGTTTTACTCGTAGGATGTCTCATCAGGTGTGCCCTGAGAACGAGATATGTGCAGCTCCTATCGGGATTTGTTGGCACATTGGGCGGCTTTGCTGGTCTTGTTCTACCATTGTCGAAATGTCTTGTAAACCGGGATTCCGAGTATGATCGGGTCTTCCCGGGAGAAGGTATATCCTTCATTGATCGCGAGAGCTTATGATGGGCTAAGTTGGGACACCCCTGCAGGGTATAAACTTTCGAAAGTCGTGCCCGCGGTTATGTGGCAGATGGGAATTTGTTAATGTCCGGTTGTAGATAACGTGACACCAGATCTGAATGAAAACGCATCAACCGTGTGTGTAGCCGTGATGGTCTCTTTTCGGCGGAGTCCGGGAAGTGAACACGGTTTTGGGTTATGTTTGACGTAAGTAGGAATTCAGGATCACTTCTTGATCATTGCTAGCTTCACGACCGTTCCATCTGCTCTCTTCTCGCTCTTATTTGCGTATGTTAGCCACCATATATGCTTAGTCGCTGCTGCAACCTCACCAGTTTACCCCTTCCTTTCCCTTTAAGCTTTGCTAGTCTTGATACCCATGGTAATGGGATTGCTGAGTCCTCGTGGCTCACAGATTACTACAACAACAGTTGCAGGTACAGGTTCTGCGATGATCATGACGTAAGAGCGATGTTTGCTTGTTTTGGAGTTCTTCTTCTGCTTCTTCTTCGATCAGGGGATAGTTTCCAGGTCGGCAGCCTGGGCTAGCAGGATGGATGTCGTTTGAGTTTCTGTTTGTGTTCATCCGTAGTCGGATGTTGCTCCTATGTAAGATGATGTTGTATTCGTGTGGCATTGTATATCTTTTGTATGTATCCCCGTCTATTATGTAATGTTGATGTAATGATATCCACCTTGCAAAGCGTTTCAATATGCGGTTCTATCCTTGATGGGACCTTCGAGTCTCTTTAGGATAGTATCACATATTGGGCGTGACAAGTTGGTATCAGAGCCTCGACCGACCATAGGAGCCCCCTTGATTGTTGGCCGTTGTTGAGTCTAGAAGAAAAAAATGTTTTGAGTCTTAGGATTATATATATCGGAGAGTAGGATTCTTTTTACTCCTCAGCCCCTTCGTCGCTCTGGTGAGGACTCCTGATGTAGATGTTTTGTCTTTCCTCTCCTCAAATTTCACTAAATTTTTTTAAGAACACGCGGGTATCTTGGAATCGTTCCGATGGTTTTGTGACGAGAACATTGTTCTTGGTGCCTCCTGTCTTTTATGTGGTGGTGACCCGGGGAGTTGACCTCCGAGGTGTTGTCGTCACAATTTTATCGTTGCAGTTCTGGAATACCTGAGTTTTGCCGACATTGAAAATCTCTTTTATGCAGTTGTTGGTGAGATAACCTCGACGCCACCCAGTACTGGGGAGTTCGGGAGTATTGCCATAACTCGTATAACGGATGCTTTTCGAAGGTTGAGGTACACGATTTCCAAAGGTTTCTTGGTTATGTGTTGACGGATGGATACAACTTGGATGTAGGTATTGTTAGTTTGGGTGAGATATATTGCTTCCCCTGTATCCCCAACACAAGATTGCATAACTAGAAAGTTTCGGGAGTTTTATAGGTGGGAATTCAAGTAGCTCCTAGAATATCTTTCCGACAGATGCATGATATGGGATTGGGTAAATCTCTATCATATGTATTTGTTCCAGCTTATTCTGCAAGCCAATCCTTTGTTTTGTTTTATTTGTGGTATTGAGTTGCTTCGATGTCAAGTGTTGAATCCATACCTTTCCTAAACGGTGTTCTCATATTGCTATGTGAATACTAATCCTTCTTGAGCATCGAGATTGTCATGTAAATTCTTTTCCAACCAGCGTGCTTCTCTCCAGGCTAATACTATCATTTTATTTCCATTCGCAAGATCAATTCCAAGTTTTCTCAAAGTTATCCATTCCATCTGCCCAAGTTGCCTTTGTTTCCCGCCCTCCCACCCTTTTCTTCAAGGACTCAGATTTCTTAATCATGTATCCTTTTATTTGTGGGAAGTCTCCTCATTCTTTTCTTTCAATGTTCTTATCCGGTGATTTTCCATGAAGATGCTCAACAGGGTTAAGTTCATCATCCTTCATTGTTGTTTCTTCTCCGGTGGATCCAATTCAAGTTTTCAATATTCATCATATTCCTTTCCTCGTTTCTAATGCTTTCTCATGCCGATGCACCTCTTAATCATTCACTTCTTCCTATTCATTTGTTTTGGAATGCTGAAGATATCTCACAAGACTTGTGTTTCCTTTCTCAATCTGTTCAAGATATTTCGAGGTTGATATCTCGTTCAAGCTATTTAAATCAACCGGTGCAATCTCTCCTTAAGCTTCAACGGTGTTTATTTTAGTGGGCCCTAACCCACAGGTCTTTTCCTAGGATCTTACCTCACTCTTCTAATTTTCCCGGAGCCATTCCCAAATTATTTTCGAAGTTTGACGTAAGAATGAATTTCATCAGTCAGATGTTTTCCAAGATCGATTTCAAATTATTTTTCTTTGTTGGCTCAACCCCCTTCGCTTTTCATTCTCCCGGAGTATCTCAGTAATTTGGTGGTGTTTTCCGTCGTCATTTGAAGATCGAAGAAGAGTTTGTCCTCTAAATCTTGTCCATTCTCCCGGAGATTCATGGTGCTAGCTTGATGTTATCCTCTCAAATTGTTTTCCAGTCGTGCAAATTCTTTTCATCCATCCGGAGCATTTCAGGAGTTGCTTTCTCTCTACATCATCCGGAGGCCATCTTTTCGGAATATTTCTTCGCTCTAAGTTGTCAAATTCGTTCTCCAATTATTCTATATCCGTGCCCCTTCGTTCATCTCAATATTCTTCCGGTGTGCTTCGTTCAAGTATTCTTCAATCAGTTCGCGACCCCTTCATTATCTTGTCTCTTATTTCCCTCAAGTATCTTTGTGCTTTTCTAATTCTTCCCGGTGAATTGTGCCTTTGCTAATCTCATTCTCAATTCTTACGGTGGTTCGTTCAAGATTTCTCTTCCTTCGTTATCGTATCAATTCACTCGTTCTTTCGTTGTTTCCAAATCCCACCGTGGTTCCATCAATACCTTCTCAAGTTTGCACTATATCTCTTTTAATCCTTTCTACGAGAATAAGTAGTATGCCAAATCCGTTGCTTGTCATCAATTCAAATTGATGAAGGATGCGCATAATGTAATTCTTATTCTTGTTTCGTCCAAGTGTTTAATCCCTTCCTTCGGAGTTTGTTCATGATGAAGTAATTCTCGGTTCTAGTGTTTCATCTTTTCTTTTTCGGAGTTCCAAGTTTTCCGCATTATCTCGTCACGAAGCTCCATCTAAATCATCGCAAGGCTTCACCTTGTGTTGTCAACTTCTCTTTCTTTTTATCATCCTTTTATTACCGGATTTCTTCATGGAGGTTCTACATGGTGGTTTATCAAGGACCCTATTCATTCTTAAATTGTTCGTCAAGATTTCTCTCAGAGTTATGATCCGCCAAGCTATACTCAAAATTAAACATGGTGCTCAACACATGTTTTGTTTTGAGGAGTTCAAGTATTCTTCTTCTTGCATTTCGAAGTGCAATTCTTTCTACTTTATCTTTTGAGGTGGTGTTATGCCACTCTTGACAATTTCCTTCATCTTTCTTCATTCATATGTTGTCAAGAATGAGGTATTTTAAATCCATCAATCTCTTTGTTGGAGTTATCTTGGGATATATTTCACCTAAAGCCTTTCATTGCGAATGTTGCTATTTGTGGTGCTTATCAATGATCCAAGCTTTCTCCATATCCTTCTCGGTGAAAGAGATTTTTCATCTCTTCGTTGATCTAATCAAATCAATGGTTTCCATTAGTGGCCGGTTGTCACCTCATAATTTTGAGATGTTTTACATAAGCCCACAACAAGCTAGTGCTTTTCGTTGTTGATTTTCCAACAACTCCGTTAAATCCTATGTCAGGACCCCGACTCCATGCCACATCGATCTAGCATGTAACACCTCATATCACTTTGCGGCCTCACGCACGGTATTCCCACGGGTGTCGCCTTACCTTTGCCCCGGACCGTTTGCGCCTTTTGGCACACGTATATGACAGTGTCGCTAGCATCCATATGATAAGGAGCCCGGGCTGACATGGCTAGTCGTAAACCCAAAGTGGCACAGACTTACAGGGACAGGCATCCATGACCCAGCATCGAACGTGTCGGTCATCAGCGAGTGAATCCAGGCTGTAGCACTGGGCTAGCAGGACTCCGGTGAACCGGGCTGTAGCGGGCTAACAGGACTCTGGTATTCATCGCGTGACATTTCCCCGAAGGGACAGACACAGGAACGAAGAAGGACACATGCCGGCCAGCCTAAGTGTTCCGGAGCAGTAGCAAGCTACCATGGCTCAGTGAAACACTAGGAGACATTTCCCGGTAAGAGAGGCTACTAAAGATAAACAACTAGATGGTCAGATCCCACACATACCAAGCATTTCAATAACATACACACAATATGCTCGATATGTGCAAATACAACATGGCATCACAACATGACTCTACGACTCAAGTAATTTATTCAATAGGCTCCGAGGAGCGCGATATTACAAACATGGGTCTCATGACCCAACAATCAGAGGATACAAATCAAAGCACACGCGGAAGCTATCATGTCTGAGTACAGACATCTATAAATGAAAAAGGCTGAGAAGCCTGACTATCTATCAGATCCTGCCGAGGGCACAAGATCGTAGCTGAGGTATCAAGCTAAACGTCGAAGTCCAAGCGGAACTACTAGTGAGACCGAAGTCTCTCTGCAAAACATAAAATAGGCAAACGTGAGTACAAATGTACCCAGCAAGACTTACATCAGATCTATCTACACATGCATCATTATCAACAAAGGGGATGGTGGAGTTTGACTGCAGCAAGCCAGCTTTGACTCGGTGGCTATCCTGAACTACGACTGCAAGTAACTCTTTTGAGGTGGCGCACACGAGTCCACATATTCACCATATCAATACACCACTATGGATCCGCTCCCGTCTCCCTACGAGAACGCCATCCATAGCACTCACGCTTATCTTGCGTATTTTAGAGTATCCACTTTCACTTGTCTATGAACTGATATAAGCAACCCAGAAGTCCTTTTCCGCGGACACGGCTATTCGAATAGATGATGTTAACCCTGCAGGGGTGTACTTCTTCACACACGCTCTCACCACTTACCGCCGTTTACACGACATGTACTCGGCAACCTTCAAGCGGAAGCCCAACGTGGGTGTCGGCCACGGCCTGCCTAAACACTCAAGTCTCTAGTCCAGGTTTATCGCCTATTCGGGTTCCATCCATGAGGAGATCCGGCCGGAGTTTCGCTCACAGCCCCAAACGATGTGAACAGGGTTCCGTGACACCAAACGGGCGCCCGGTTTACCAGCCACGTGCCTACCGCATCACAGCCCACCCCTACGGTCAGCGCTGTCCACGGCCTCCAGCATACTACAAACACCAGAAACTACTTGCAACTCCTGGACAGAGGACAAGGGTGATTAAGAAGCCGAGAGGGTCCATTGGTTTCGGGCCCAATGCGTGGTAGTAGCTGAATCATGGATCACAAACACAGAACTCAGTTCCTGAGGACGGCTGCAATGAGACAACCCACCATGTACTCCTACATGGCCTCTCACCGCTACCTTTACCAAATCGTGTTCACACACTTAGCTCACACACAGTAGGACATGTTCACACGCCTCTGATTCATCCCCGATGAATCAGACCTGACTCAACTCTAAGCAGTAGCAGGCATGACAACAAGCATGAATGAGTAGGCACAACAGGGCTCAAACAACTCCTACTCATGCTAGTGGGTTTCATCTATTTACTGTGGCAATGACAGGTCATGCAAAGGATAAAAGGGTTCAGCTACCACAGCAAGTAACAGATGAATCGATGTTGTCCTAATGCAGTAAAAGAGAGCAGGAGCGAGAGAGTGGGATTTTATCGGAATGAACAAGGGGGTTTTGCTTGCCTGGCACTTCTGAAGATAGCATTGAGTCTTCATCAGTGTCAACGATCACATCATCGGTATCACGTCTATCGAGAGGGGACAAATACCGGCAACACAGAAGGGAACACAATCAATGCAATGCACAATATGATGCATGATCATGACATGGCAAAATGAATGTGTCTTGGGCTAATGCAACTAGCAACAGATTAAATGAAGTTGGTTTGAATCCAAGATTCAAATTCAAACTCCATATGTGGTTATTTAAATGTCATTCACTTCATTTGCCCTAAACAGTAGTGATAAGTTGTTCTAACATGCATGAAAATGGTACAGATGGATTCCTTGAATTTTTCTGATAATTTTTCATATATAAATTATTTAATTTGGAGTTACGATTAATTTTCTATGATTTATTGAAGTTTAGAATATATTCTGGAATTATAAATCATTTCCTAATTTATTTTAATTCCAGAAATACTTTACTGCGTCAGCATGACGTATTAGTGACGTCAGCAGGTCAACGTGGCTGGTCCAGGTCAAACCTGGCCAGTGGGTCCCATCCGTCAGTGACTAACCTAACTAATCTAATTTAGTTAGCGGCCTAGGGCCCATTGTCAGTGTCTATTAAACTAACTAATATTTAGTTAACACTAATCCTAGCCTAATTAACAGGCCGGCCCCACATGTCACGGACACAGGGGGGGGGGGGTCAAAGGGTTAAACCCCCTGGTCGGCGGGGTCAACTAGCCGGCGTTTAGCCGCCGGCGAGGCTAAACGCGGCAGTGCAGGTGCGGGTTTCACGTACAGGGCACCGTTCGGGGCGCCGTTGGGCGCTATGGATAGCTGGGAGTGGCCCGCGGCGAGTGGTGCAGGTAGTTGGGTTCGGGGTCGCCGGAAAAGGCGCCGGCGACGAGCTTTGGCGGTGGTGGTGGTCGGTGATGCACGGGCGCGTCGCTACGGTGCGTCGGTGAGCAAAAGGAGAGGCTGGGCAGCACCTGCTAGGCACGGGGAGCACCACGAGCAGCATGGTGAGGCCAGAGGGGCATGGAGGCTATGCGTGCAGCAGCAATGGCGGACGGCGGCTTCAGTGCTCGTGGGGAACGGCGCTACAGCACGGGGGCGAGCACAAGGAGTTAGGGGATAAGGTAAGTGGCTCACGGCGAGTCAGACGGTGCAGACGGCGGGGCCGGGGAGGCTCTGGATGCGGCGAATCAAGCGACGGAGATCGCCGGCACCGAGGTTGAAGAAGACGTCCGGGGCGGCGATGCAGCGCTCCCCTGGTTGCTTGGCTCGGGGTGGACGAGGAGGACGACGATGCGGAGCTCGGGGATACGAAGAGGGAGCGAGGGAGTGGCTGTGGCTGCGGCGATGACGAACGGCGGCGACGATGGCGTTCGGCCGTTCGCGGGAGAGGGAAACAGAGGAGGGGGAGGAGCACAGGGAGAATGAGAGGGGCCAGGGGGTGCGTGGCGTCTCCGTGGCGCAGGTCAGGACGAGGGAGGGCAAGCAGGAGGTGGCGGGAGGACGTGGCCGCGGTCGCTCGCGTGCGGGCACGCAGCTGCTTCGGGGCGAGGGGAGGAAGACGACGGAGGGGCTGCGGTGGTGGGCTAGGCCAGTTGGCCAGGCCGCCTGCTGGGCCGGCCAGGTGGGCTGCCAGGTAGGTCCAGGTGAGTTCTCTCTCTCTCCTCTATTTTCTGTTTTCTATTATTTCTGCAACTGTAGGGCTTTATTAAAAATACTTAGGCATCTTAAAAAAATCCTGGAATAATCAGGGGCTCTATTTAGATTATTTCCAACAGCCCACACTTATTTTCAGAATTATTTGGGCATTTAGAATATTTTATAGCATTTAAATGCCCAAATGCAAATAGAGTATGATTTAATTCAGAGCCCAATATGTCCTGCAAAAATATAAATCATTTTTGGTAGATGCTTTCACCTCAAACCAGAAATGTTGAACATTTTTAGAGGGCATTTTGGGTTTAATGAAAAAGATTTTATTTTGACCCTAGTTGAATTCATTTGGTGCTAGGGTTTAGTCAATCCCCATTTCAGGTTTAAATGAAATTTAAACATGATGCAACACTCTAATGCATGCACTAGGCATTGTCAGAACTAGGGATGTGACAACTCACCCCCACTAAACAAGAATCTCGTCTCGAGATTCAAGCGTAGGGTAGGATGAAGGGAAAACGCAAACTAGTACAATCTTCACGATCCAGGTTGCACTTCAAATGAACGTTGATTTGAACACCATCTTTGTCTTGTCGTCTTGCTCTGAGAACTTCAGCTAATCATGACAAGAAGAGGAAAGGAAAACTCTAGAAGGATCGGTCTCCTCGAAGATCGAACAACTTAGGATCAACTCATGGTTTGAGACATGGAAATATCTCTCAAGCTGAGAGACGAAATACACCTTTAGAGGAATGGAGTGGAACAAATGACGAAGGTTCACTAGGTAGACAACGATTCCACACCTAAAAAGGTGGTAAACGATTATCAATGTAGCGAGGAGTTGAGTTGCCATGATACCACAACGAGGCACCTTAGGGACGGTGACTCGTAGAAATATCCCCTTAAGTGGCAAAAAGAATTACCTTTGATATAGAGATCATTTAGACTCTCTAAACCAGCCTAAGGCAATTCTCGAGCGATCATTTGGAGGGGGTCGGTAGAATGGCATACTCGGACTTGGATGATGTGGATTACCTTGTTGAAGACAACGTAATGGATGAATTTGCTTACCACCGGAAATGGAAGAGACCCATGTAGAATGGCACATTGGCGGTGCAAGCTGGGAACAAAATGCAAATGCTGGGAATGATTCTGGTAACTGGGGAAGAACCCAACAATAGAGAGTGAATTCACTGTTTGAGAAGGTCATAGCATTGCCGAGGGAACTGAGAGCATCCCAATTAGAGCCGATGATAACACGTAGCGCTTGTGCGTGCTCTCAAGAACTTGAGCATTTCCACAATCATCAAGATTCTACCAATATCCGTGTCAAGGATTCTGGCAACACAACTTACTACCATGATGAATACCGGTGGAAGATGCCGATGCAAAGGAAGACAACACCTTCTTAGATTTCACCTTGGCGAGGCCAAGGAAACAAAATCTGGATGATCGACCGAGAGACATTTAGCACTCTGCTTCTAATGTTCTCCTTGATGTGCTAGCGTAACCCATTCATAGATATGGTTTGATATCTAGAACATCAAGTAAAAGGTCGGACTTCGGGATCTCAAAATCCATAGGGGCAACTAGGGAGTAAATCCTACGAAATCCCTATGGGGAGGTGGCCAACTTCATCAATCAAGATATTATAATAACAGGTCTTCCGGCTGGGTGTGTTGGCCACGACATCCACTTTACCAGTTATCGCGCGACCAATATTATAATTCTTGGGAAATATCCCAACCATCATATCTGCCTGAGATTCAGATCTGGTTGGTGTCAGGATATTCCAGAGTCATCGAGTCTAGGAAGAAAAACGGAAGTTTGCAACACAAATCGACGAGATGACGTTGCGGGATTCTCGGGAGATGAACTACGATAGCAAGTTCCAAAACATGAGCTGGTTCTGCTACTAACATGTGAACACGTTGTCCCAGACAAGCATGACCACATAGTAGTCTTATAATAAAACACTACCGAGTTCAGGAGGGGGAACCATCAATGAGGGTATCGAAGTCCTTACATAAGTCCGGATTAGCTCTTACGAAGGAACTCCTTCTCCTTGAACAAATCAACCAGTGGCTTGGTGTGCTAGGGATACATATAGATTGAAGGTTGCAAGTCTTCAAACCACAGCATTCTTCGCACGTGTGCATGACTGATTTGGAATGATTCCAAAGAAAGCAACATTGACTTTCTCGAATCCACGGCGGCAACTTGCATCAGATGCACATGAATTAAAGGAAGTCACTACCTTCATCCGAACATATGCTTCATGAACTAGCATGGACAAATGCTTTCAAAAGTTTCCAACACTAGCTTAATGTTCAACAAAATCATGGAGGAGACAAGGATGTTGTCAATGGGCTCAACAACAATTCATCTAGGTTTCCTTTTAAAAGGAATTCCATAGTTAAGTGAACAAGTGGTAGCATTGGTCAGACCAGAGATGTAATGGTGTATGCTCGAGGAATCAACCACGAATAAGACAACATTACGAGCATCATTGGTACTGATTTGATTTGACGATAGCCCACACTCAAATCAAAGGATTGATAAGACAATAGGTCCAGCAACTGATCACAAGGACCAATCGATGAAGATATCATCTTTCTCCAACACACACTACACAAGAATATCCCTTTGGAACGAACTAAGTCAGGCAAGCTTTTATCTTCCAACTCTCCAAGTTGTTGTCTAGCTTAACCAACTAGCTCAGGGATATCTAACACCGATTCTTGGAGAGAAGGTGGTTCACAAGAAACCTACTTGATCACGAGCTCAACATAACAGTCAGGTGACAGCCTGGTGATACTTTCGAGAAGATATTCGAAAAATCACGAACCACCGGTATGTTACTAAGCTCGAGAACAATCTCGCTTTTGAGGGCAAGACGATATGATCAAATGAGTGAGGTCTTGACAAGATCCTAACTCATCAATCGAAGGGTGCACCGAAATAAGGACTAGGTAGCACGATCAGTCTTAGAAGGATGATTCGAAAACCAACATACTAAGAATGAAATTATTATCCTTTAACTACCAAGCAACAGAGTTGCTAGCAGTATTGATTTCACACATCACAATTCATTTGTCGGTATTCCGGTTGCATCAACACGAGGGCCGAGGAATGAACAGTGATGGCAAGAAGTATCACTGTACTAAGAGTTCATGGGATGGTGTGCAATTCCTATAACAATCTCGATATAAAATATGTAATACTCCAAGGTAGAGCAGAACCAAAAGCTGGATTGGCATTTGATCTGCGGAATACAACTACTTTGACCCAATCCTAGATATGGAAGAGGTACTGGAGTTTGTTTCTCCTAGTCATTCCGGAATAGAATGGCTTGACAGACCACAAGAGTCATAGGCATCGATGAACGAACGCACGCATACTCTTGACTATCAATTGATAGACGAGGGTCAGAATGCAACTAAAGAGAACAACTCAAAGGAACATATAACTTTCTGAGTTGTGGATGCATAGATTAGTATGTCGAACGAATTCCACATATTTCTTCCGGATAACCCATGCAGAAAGGTAGAACTGGCAGAGTCACAATGTAGAATCGAGAACCCATCGAGAGCACTCTGATTGTGATCTTTCGATCAGCGAGGAACATCTGCCATAAGCGGTTCATAGTATTTGGAAGAAAGGAATACCACGAACATCGAGGACTAATGCAAAGGTTGCTAATATCCTAAAGGCACTAGCAATTACTATCAACATGAAATAGGTAGAGTGAATCTCGGTTTCAAGAACCCAGGAATAGAATACCTACTAACTAAATGGCATCACAGGATGCTTTTGAGAATAAAGGCCAGAATCATCACACTAGGACACAAATCATGGCTAGACCACTAGATGATCCCCTGAGACACCTAGGGTCATAATAATATTTCCAACATATATGTCAAGGTAACGGAGTACCTCAACTCACTGATTAGTGTGGTTAATCTGGCCCATGGGAACATTGAAACAGGAAGAAAGGATTTGCAAATGCATCAAACTACTTAGAAACCTGGGATGACTCGGACAGCATAACGGCTGTAAATGCTCAGAAAAGATTTGAGACATTCACAAAAATGGTGGCATAACCACTCAGAAGCACAATATCAAGATTTCGAGATCAACAATTAACATACAGAAGTAGTAGAAACTGAAACGAGGCTTAAGTCCAACAATCTATAAGTCTACGGATTAGTAACACGTGATCCTGATAGAAGGAAGAGATAGCCTAGTTCTTAATCCCTGCAGGAAAGATAAGATGACTCAGATCAGAAGGCATAAGGTATAAGGAGTAAAAAGAGCCTTACGTTCCATCCCACAATCAATTCCCTTATATAACTAAAGAATTTCTAGACTCAACTTCGACCAGTTTGGCTTGGTAATCCTACAGGCAGTCAAGCTCTGATACCAACGCTGTCAGGACCCCGACTCCATGCCACATCGATCTAGCATGTAACACCTCATATCACTTTGCGGCCTCACGCACGGTATTCCCACGGGTGTCGCCTTACCTTTGCCCGGACCGTTTGCGCCTTTTGGCACACGTATATGACAGTGTCGCTAGCATCCATATGATAAGGAGCCCGGGCTGACATGGCTAGTCGTAAACCCAAAGTGGCACAGACTTACAGGGACAGGCATCCATGACCCAGCATCGAACGTGTCGGTCATCAGCGAGTGAATCCAGGCTGTAGCACTGGGCTAGCAGGACTCCGGTGAACCGGGCTGTAGCGGGCTAACAGGACTCTGGTATTCATCGCGTGACATTTCCCCGAAGGGACAGACACAGGAACGAAGAAGGACACATGCCGGCCAGCCTAAGTGTTCCGGAGCAGTAGCAAGCTACCATGGCTCAGTGAAACACTAGGAGACATTTCCCGGTAAGAGAGGCTACTAAAGATAAACAACTAGATGGTCAGATCCCACACATACCAAGCATTTCAATAACATACACACAATATGCTCGATATGTGCAAATACAACATGGCATCACAACATGACTCTACGACTCAAGTAATTTATTCAATAGGCTCCGAGGAGCGAGATATTACAAACATGGGTCTCATGACCCAACAATCAGAGCATACAAATCAAAGCACAAGCGGAAGCTATCATGTCTGAGTACAGACATCTATAAATGAAAAAGGCTGAGAAGCCTGACTATCTATCAGATCCTGCCGAGGCCACAAGATCGTAGCTGAGGTATCAAGCTAAACGTCGAAGTCCAAGCGGAACTACTAGTGAGACCGAAGTCTCTCTGCAAAACATAAAATAGGCAAACGTGAGTACAAATGTACCCAGCAAGACTTACATCAGATCTATCTACACATGCATCATTATCAACAAAGGGGATGGTGGAGTTTGACTGCAGCAAGCCAGCTTTGACTCGGTGGCTATCCTGAACTACGACTGCAAGTAACTCTTTTGAGGTGGCGCACACGAGTCCACATATTCACCATATCAATACACCACTATGGATCCGCTCCCGTCTCCCTACGAGAACACCATCCATAGCACTCACGCTTATCTTGCGTATTTTAGAGTATCCACTTTCACTTGTCTATGAACTGATATAAGCAACCCAGAAGTCCTTTTCCGCGGACACGGCTATTCGAATAGATGATGTTAACCCTGCAGGGGTGTACTTCTTCACACACGCTCTCACCACTTACCGCCGTTTACACGACATGTACTCGGCAACCTTCAAGCGGAAGCCCAACGTGGGTGTCGGCCACGGCCTGCCTAAACACTCAAGTCTCTAGTCCAGGTTTATCGCCTATTCGGGTTCCATCCATGAGGAGATCCGGCCGGAGTTTCGCTCACAGCCCCAAACGATGTGAACAGGGTTCCGTGACACCAAACGGGCGCCCGGTTACACCGGCCACGTGCCTACCGCATCACAGCCCACCCCTACGGTCAGCGCTGTCCACGGCCTCCAGCATACTACAAACACCAGAAACTACTTGCAACTCCTGGACAGAGGACAAGGGTGATTAAGAAGCCGAGAGGGTCCATTGGTTTCGGGCCCAATGCGTGGTAGTAGCTGAATCATGGATCACAAACACAGAACTCAGTTCCTGAGGACGGCTGCAATGAGACAACCCACCATGTACTCCTACATGGCCTCTCACCGCTACCTTTACCAAATCGTGTTCACACACTTAGCTCACACACAGTAGGACATGTTCACACGCCTCTGATTCATCCCCGATGAATCAGACCTGACTCAACTCTAAGCAGTAGCAGGCATGACAACAAGCATGAATGAGTAGGCACAACAGGGCTCAAACAACTCCTACTCATGCTAGTGGGTTTCATCTATTTACTGTGGCAATGACAGGTCATGCAAAGGATAAAAGGGTTCAGCTACCGCAGCAAGTAACAGATGAATCGATGTTGTCCTAATGCAGTAAAGGAGAGCAGGAGCGAGAGAGTGGGATTTTATCGGAATGAACAAGAGGGTTTTGCTTGCCTGGCACTTCTGAAGATAGCATTGAGTCTTCATCAGTGTCAACGATCACATCATCGGTATCACGTCTATCGAGAGGGGACAAATACCGGCAACACAGAAGGGAACACAATCAATGCAATGCACAATATGATGCATGATCATGACATGGCAAAATGAATGTGTCTTGGGCTAATGCAACTAGCAACAGATTAAATGAAGTTGGTTTGAATCCAAGATTCAAATTCAAACTCCATATGTGGTTATTTAAATGTCATTCACTTCATTTGCCCTAAACAGTAGTGATAAGTTGTTCTAACATGCATGAAAATGGTACAGATGGATTCCTTGAATTTTTCTGATAATTTTTCATATATAAATTATTTAATTTGGAGTTACGATTAATTTTCTATGATTTATTGAAGTTTAGAATATATTCTGGAATTATAAATCATTTCCTAATTTATTTTAATTCCAGAAATACTTTACTGCGTCAGCATGACGTATTAGTGACGTCAGCAGGTCAACGTGGCTGGTCCAGGTCAAACCTGGCCAGTGGGTCCCATCCGTCAGTGACTAACCTAACTAATCAAATTCAGTTAGCGGCCTGGGGCCCATTGTCAGTGTCTATTAAACTAACTAATATTTAGTTAACACTAATCCTAGCCTAATTAACAGGCCGGCCCCACATGTCATGGACACAGGGGGGGGTCAAAGGGTCAAACCCCCTGGTCGGCGGGGTCAACTCGCCGGCGTTTAGCTGCCGGCGAGGCTAAACGCGGTGGTGCAGGTGCGGGTTTCACGTACAGGGCACCGTTCGGGGCGCCGTTGGGCGCTATGGATAGCTGGGAGTGGCCCGCGGCGAGTGGTGCAGGTAGTTGGGTTCGGGGTTGCCGGAAAAGGCGCCGGCGACGAGCTTTGGCGATGGTGGTGGTCGGTGATGCACGGGCGCGTCACTACGGTGCGTCGGTGAGCAAAAGGAGAGGCTGGGCAGCACCTGCTAGGCACGGGGAGCACCACGAGCAGCATGGTGAGGCTAGAGGGGCATGGAGGCTATGCGTGCAGCAGCAATGGCGGACGGCGGCTTCAGTGCTCGTGGGGAACGGCGCTACAGCACGGGGGCGAGCACAAGGAGTTAGGGGATAAGGTAAGTGGCTCACGGCGAGTCAGACGGTGCAGACGGCGGGGCCGGGGAGGCTCTGGATGCGGCGAATCAAGCGACGGAGATCGCCGGCACCGAGGTTGAAGAAGACGTCCGGGGCGGCGATGCAGCGCTCCCCTGGTTGCTTGGCTCGGGGTGGACGAGGAGGACGACGATGCGGAGCTCGGGGATACGAAGAGGGAGCGAGGGAGTGGCTGTGGCTACGGCGATGACGAACGGCGGCGACGATGGCGTTCGGCCGTTCGCGGGAGAGGGAAACAGAGGAGGGGGAGGAGCACAGGGAGAATGAGAGGGGCCAGGGGGTGCGTGGCGTCTCCGTGGCGCAGGTCAGGACGAGGGAGGGCAAGCAGGAGGTGGCGGGAGGACGTGGCCGCGGTCGCTCGCGTGCGGGCACGCAGCTGCTTCGGGGCGAGGGGAGGAAGACGACGGAGGGGCTGTGGTGGTGGGCTAGGCCAGTTGGCCAGGCCGCCTGCTGGGCCGGCCAGGTGGGCTGCCAGGTAGGTCCAGGTGAGTTCTCTCTCTCTCCTCTATTTTCTGTTTTCTATTATTTCTGCAACTGTAGGGCTTTATTAAAAATACTTAGGCATCTTAAAAAAATCCTGGAATAATCAGGGGCTCTATTTAGATTATTTCCAACAGCCCACACTTATTTTCAGAATTATTTGGGCATTTAGAATATTTTATAGCATTTAAATGCCCAAATGCAAATAGAGTATGATTTAATTCAGAGCCCAATATGTCCTGCAAAAATATAAATCATTTTTGGTAGATGCTTTCACCTCAAACCAGAAATGTTGAACATTTTTAGAGGGCATTTTGGGTTTAATGAAAAAGATTTTATTTTGACCCTAGTTGAATTCATTTGGTGCTAGGGTTTAGTCAATCCCCATTTCAGGTTTAAATGAAATTTAAACATGATGCAACACTCTAATGCATGCACTAGGCATTGTCAGAACTAGGGATGTGACATCCTACTTTGCAAGGGTGCTTTCCAAGTTCTCTTGTGGCAAAAGTTGTCATTTTCTTCTCCGTCCCTTTATCCCAACGGTCTAATTTCTATTCTTTTGTTACAGAGGCATTGTGATGTTGTTCTCTTCACTCATCACCTCGTTTTGTGAGCATCATGTTCTTTTCGTGCTTATTCATTTAACCGGAGTGTTTTGTCATCTCTTCAAGTTCTTTTCATCTTATCAAATCATGCGTCTCTTTTCAACCGGAGTGCTGCCCGAATTCTTTATTCTTATTCATTGTCCAGCTAAATTTAACCGGAGTGGCTTCGAAATCTACCTTGTCCCGTAAGCTCTTGGTTCTCATCATATCCCTTGTTCCTTTTGTCCAACAGACTGTTTGCAATCTTGGCCATCTCCGTTATTTTGTTTCTTTCAATTTGTTCAACCTCTAAAGGTTCGTGGTTCCACTCATTGGCCGAAGAAGCAACTTAGTTTTATCTTTTCTCTACCTGTTCCGTTTCTCTCCGGTGCCATCCTAGATCTCGGGACGAGATCCTCTCGTAGTGGTGGAGTGTTGTAACGCCCCGGATACAACTTTCCATATTCGTAACTCCAACTCTTTGCCTTTTCCGGAGATGCGATATGTTATTTTCCTTCGTGGTTGTTTTTTTGTTTTTTTATTTGCATTTTGTTCATGTCATGCATCTCATCTCATAGCATCGTGCGCATTGCATCTGCATGTTTTCTTAAAACGTGCATCCGTTGTTAGTTGCCGCTTCTCCCTCGCCTCCGTTGATGTTTCTCAGACCAACCGTTCTTTTGTTGTCCGACCGTTTGGCCCTTTCTGCACAGTGCACTGACCCCTTGCGCGCGTCCGAGATTTCCCCGAACCCGACCTGCTCAGTCATCACTGTTGGATTCAGTTCATCTCCTAACATCTATAAAATATCTCCATTTTATTATTTGGACTCCCTGCCTATTTTATCCGTGACCGTCCGATTAAAATCGAAGGGACTAGATCGCCCCTATTCTAACCCATTTCTGTAAGTGCATCTAGTGCCACCCCTAGTTGGTTTTGGAGTATTGACGACAAAGTTGGTTGAGGGACTAATGCGTTTGTGAGAATTGCAGGATAACGCATGTAGTGTCCCTCATTGATTCGGTTTACCTACCGGAGATGACCCCTAAAAATGTATGAAGACATTGACGACAATGGTGGTATGAGAAGATATTCATATTGAAGACTATGACATGAGAAGACATTGCGTGAAGACTATGGAGCACGAAGACTGTGTGGATTCGTTGCTTCCTTTTCTTCTTTGTTGAGTCATAGGAACCACCGTACTGTTAAGTGGGGTCCAAGTGAACTAAGTCAGAGTGACTGAAGTGATGCTCAACTCAAATCCTATGTCTTCGAGCGAAGACAATGAGAGCAAACCTTATCCAGAGCTGGATGAGTCAGCTTTGCTTGTAGCCCAAGTAAAGTTGCCGCGTGTGTTTGAAATCTGACCGTTGGAACACGTGTCAGTTCCTTAGTGACCCAGGGTCATTTTGGACAAATCAGGTCGGGTTGCCTAGTGGCTATAAATAGCCCACCCCCTACACCATAAATTGGTGGCTGCTCAGAGTTAGTATACGGCTTTTGTCGTTTGAGAGCAACCCACCTCGAAGCATTTGAGAGAGAGAAATCCTTGCGAGGACAAAGCCCAAACACCCAGAGCCAAAGAGTGTTAGGCATCACTGAAGTCTTTCTGTCTGTGTGACCTGAAGACTTATTACACTTGAGGACTGTGTATCCTCCAGCCGGTTAGGCGTCGCGTTCTGAGCATCCAAGAGTCATTGTGGATTGCCGGGTGAACGAAGTCTGTGAAGGTTTGGAAGTCTACCTTGAAGACTTACCAGAGTGATTGGGCGAGGACTAAGTGACCTTAGCTCAAGGGGAATAAGGTGAAGACACGGTCTTCTGAGTTGAATCTCAGCCTCCCTAACCAGACGTACAGTTGTCACAGCAACTGGAACTGGTCCAACAAATCTGTGTCTTCAACAAGTGACTGGTTCTATCTCTTCCCTCCTTTACTTGAGTTTGTCTTCGTGAAGTCATTGCTTATCTGTCTTATCTGATTGACTTCATTGCTTGACTACTATTGTTGATTGGCTTCATACTATCTTCCATCCTGATCCTACTACCTAGCTGCTATTAGTCTTCGTACGTTAACGCTATTGCATACTTGACTATGGCTTGCTTGTTGTAGTTTATCTTCCGCTGCATATCAATTAGGTCATTTCTATTGTTTGTCTTTGAAACTTCCATGTTTTGAAGACTTTGATAAAAATCGCCTATTCACCCCCCCTCTAGTCGATAACTAGCACTTTCAATTGGTATCAGAGCAAGGTACTCCCTTGTTCTGTGTGATTCGGTTTAACCACCTGGAGTTTAGCTATGTCGACTGCAGGATTGAGGAATGTATCTTGCCCCACCTTTGACGGTCATGAGTATCCTCGGTGGAAAGCCATGATGAAGAAGCGACTCATGGCTATGGACAGCGAACCGTGGACCGTCACCGAGATTGGTCTTACCGATCTGTGCAAGATGGCGGAGGCTGATGACATTCGCAAGTACACTCTACTGAACCTCACAACGAAGGATGTCATCTGCTCCTGCCTGTCCCGAAATCAGTTCAGGAACGTCATGCACCTCAATCACGCGAAGCTAATCTGGGTCCGACTTTCTGAGGTCTATGATAGTCATCTTAATCGTCATGATCCTTGGCTTGATGACTACAAGGAGTCTCTTAAAGAGATGACCTTTCCACCTGAACCGTCTTCATCTTCACCATGCCTCATGGCAGGGGGTGCTAAGGTAACTGAATGCTATCTTTCTGAAACTAGTGATGATGAATCAGGTGATGAATTTGGCCCCAGCTATGTCAAACTTGCTTCCCTTGCCACTAAACAACAAAGAGCTTTGGAAAAGATTCAAAACATGCTTAGTAAGAGCGATGATATGTTGGGCGAAGAAATGGATCAGTCAAAAGCTTTGGCTGAGAGTCTTCAGAGACTTCATTCCAAGTTTGACGCCCTTCAAGATCAACATAATGCTCTCTTATCTGATCATGAGAAACTTTCTTCTGAATGTCTTCAAAGAGAGCAAGATCTTGAAAAGATAAGAGTGGATTATGAAGTTCTTCTGAAGAAGCACGATTCATTACTTGCTCAACAGATCAGTCCCGCTCAGGATGAATTTGAACCACCATGCTTAAAATGCATTGAGCGTGATAACGCTGCCTCTGTTGCTGAATGTTCCACTGCTGCTACTGTTGCTCTGTCTTCAACTACTGATGTGGTAACTAACCCCTCTTCTGAGGATACCACTACTATTGCTGATGAAAATGCTAGGTTGAAGACATTGCTTGAAACAGGGATGTATAAAAGTCTGAAAGGGCATCAGACACTTTGTGATGTCCTCAAAAAGCAGATTCTGAACCGAAACCCTAGGAAAGAGGGTGTTGGGTTCGAGAGGAAAATGAATGCTGATGGTTCCTACTGGAAGCCTGAGCAGTATCCCAAAACCACATGGGTTGCTGCAAAGGAACCTTCAGTGGATCCATCCACTTTATCTGGATTTACCTGTGCTAATCCTATTATCATTGATGAATCCTTTGATGCAAACTATAAACTGTTCAAAAATCAGAATGGTGAAGTGTTTGCCAGGTATATTGGTACTAACTGCAGGAATGGACCTCCTATGAAGAAGATCTGGGTTCCCAAAAGCTGCCTTGAGAATCTTCCAGTGAATGTCATCATGACACCACCAGGGAAGAAGACAAACCCCAGACCAAAGGCATCATATGGTCCAACGGCTACTTACGAACACAGGACTCACTTGAGTCACCCTAACGCCAATGTTTTGCAGGGAAATCATACTCAGACTCATGAATATGAGCGTGTGTCTTCAAACCGCTATGTTCATAGAACTAAGAACTTTTCTGCTTATTCACATGAGTATCATTCATCTCCTGCAAGGCTATTTGCTAGGGCTTCAAAGCCGAAATTCTCAGATGCTGCACTTAGACTCATTGCTTCTAAGCCACCCCTGAAAATGTGGGTGGTGAAGAAGAATTAACTCTCTTTTGCAGAATGTGGTCTCCAGCCAGCAATCAATGGCGTCCGATATAATTGCTGGGGACCTAAAACACAAAGGGACGCATGATAAAATGACTTACTATGTATTCCACATATGAATCGCTTACCTGTCATACTGTGTGCTAACTTTCATCTATGCTGTGATAATCCAAGTATGCATCAACTGCTTATGCTTCACAACATACCTTGTGAAGCCTATCCTCCTAACTGCACTGTAGGGCATGTCACCAAAAGCTTCAGAATGGATTATTGACAGCGGATGCACTAATCATATGACTGGTGATCGAAGTCTTCTCATGGACTCAACCTTACGTCCATCCGACAAGAGTCAAATCACATTTGCTGACACTGGTAAAGGCAAGGTATTGGGTCTAGGTAGAGTTGCAATCTCAAAGGATCAACACATGGATAAAGTGATGCTTGTTGAATCCCTTGGATTCAACTTAATGTCTGTCTCAATGCTTTGTGACTTAAACATGATTGTGATATTTGGAAAATATCGTTGCCTTGTACTAATGGAATCTGACAAATCTCTAGTCTTTGAAGGGTATAGGAAAGGTGATCTATACATGGTAGATTTCTCAGCAGGTCCACAGCTTGCCGTATGTCTTCTTGCAAAAGCTTCAGAATGCTGGCTCTGGCATCGAAGGCTGGGGCACGCTGGCATGAGGAACTTGCACACTCTCGTCAAGAAGAAGCATGTCATAGGCATCAAAGGTGTCAAGTTCAAGAAAGATCATTTGTGTGGTGCTTGCGAAGCTGGAAGATGACAAGGGCCAAGCACCCCTCGAAGACAATCATGACAACATCTCAACCCTTCGAGCTGCTACACATGGACTTATTTGGACCTACTCACTACTCCACCCTCACAACAACGGCGTGTCTCTATGGCTTCGTCATTGTTGATGACTACTCAAGATATACATGGGTGCACATAATTCTCTACAAGACTGAAGTACAAGATGTCTTCAGACGATTCGCCAATCGAGCAATGAACAATTATGGCGTCAAGATCAAGCATATCAGAAGTGATAACGGCACTGAATTCAAGAACACCGGGCTTGATCTTTATCTGGATACAATGGGAATCACTCATGAATTTTCTGCTCCATACACACCTCAGCAAAATGGCATTGTAGAGCGCAAGAACAGAACCCTCATCGAGATGGCTCGAACAATGCTTGACGAGTACAAGACACCAAGAAAGTTCTGGCCTGAAGCCATTGATACAGCTTGTCACATCATCAACCGTGTCTACATCCATAAGCTTCTGGGCAAAACATCCTATGAGCTCCTTACTGGCAAGAAGCCAAATGTCAGTTACTTCAGAGTCTTTGGTGCTAGATGCTGGATCAAGGATCCCCATCACAAGTCAAAATTTGAACCCAAAGCTCACGAAGGCTTCATGCTTGGCTATGGAAAGGATTCGCACTCTTACAGAGTCTTCAACCTCTTCCACTACAAAATCGTTGAAACAGTGGATGTGCGATTTGATGAAACCAATGGTTCACAAAGAGAAATTCTGCCAAGTACACTTGATGAAGCTCCTTCTAGTGAATCTATCAAGATGATGGGAACTGGTGAGATCATGCCCTCTGAAGCACAGCCTGAAGAGGAACTTATCATTTCTGCACCAAACCAACCTGAAGACAATGCTCAGACCGAAGACAATACTTCCAATGATGACAATGATCAGCATGAGCAAGGTCTTCGTCCAGTTCATCCTCGTGTTGCAAATGAAGTACAAATTGAGAAGATAATTGACAGCATCAATGCGCCTGGTCCGCTTACTCGCTCAAGAGCAACACAGTTAGCAAACTTCTGTGGGCACTTTTCATTTGTGTCAATATCAGAACCCAAGAAAGTTGCTGAAGCTTTTATGGAACCTGAATGGATTCAAGCCATGCAAGAAGAACTTCAACAGTTCAAGCTGAATAATGTTTGGGAACTTGTCAAGCGACCTGACCCTCGCAAGCATAACATTATTGGAACAAATGGATATATCGAAACAAGCAAGATGAGCATGGTCAAGTCGTCAGAAACAAAGCACGTCTTGTGGCTCAAGGATATACTCAAGTTGAAGGAATTGACTTCGATGAAACATTTGCTCCTGTTGCTAGGCTTGAAGCTATTCGCATACTGCTAGCCTATGCTAATCATCACAACATCTTGCTATATCAAATGGATGTAAAGAGTGCATTTCTCAATGGCAAGATTGAAGAAGAAGTATATGTCGCACAACCACCTGGCTTTGAAGATCCAAAACATCCTGATATGGTGTACAAGCTAAACAAAGCACTGTATGGCCTCAAACAAGCTCCTCGTGCCTGGTATGATACAATCAAAGACTTCCTGAAGAGCAAAGGCTTCAAACCTGGATCCCTCGATCCCACACTCTTCACGAAGACATATGATGGTGAACTGTTTGTGTGCCAAATATATGTGGATGACATAATCTTCGGCTGCACCAACCAGAAGTACAGTGATGAGTTTGGGTACATGATGCAAGAGCAATATCAAATGTCCATGATGGGTGAGCTGAAGTTCTTCCTTGGTCTTCAAATTCGTCAGCAACGAAATGGCATCTTCATATCTCAAGAAAAATACCTCAAAGATTGTCTGAAGAAGTTTGGAATGGAAGACTGCAAAGGCTACACGACGCCAATGCCAGCCAAACACCATCTTGGTCCCGACGACAATGGTAAAGAGTTCGATCAAAAGGTATACCGCTCCATGATTGGTTCTTTGCTTTATTTATGTGCATCTAGGCCAGATATTATGCTTAGTGTTTGCATGTGTGCTCGATTCCAAGCGGCACCAAAGGAATCGCATCACTTAGCTGTGAAGCGAATTCTTCGATATTTGGCTTACACCCCAACACTCGGATTATGGTATCCAAAGGGCTCAAGGTTTGATCTGGTTGGATTCTCGGATGCTGATTATGCTGGTGACAAGGTGGATCGCAAGTCAACATCAGGCACATGTCATTTTCTTGGTCGATCACTTGTCTGTTGGTCTTCAAAGAAGCAGAACTGTGTATCACTCTCAACTGCTGAATCTGAATACATTGCTGCTGGATCCTGTTGTGCTCAGCTTCTATGGATGAAGCAAACTCTCAAGGATTATGGCATCAACCTGAAACAAGTACCTCTCTTCTGCGACAACGAAAGTGCCATCAAGATAGCCAACAATCCAGTCCAGCACTCGAAGACAAAGCACATTGAAATACGTCATCACTTTCTCAGAGATCATGTTATGAAGAAAGATATAGATATCATGCACGTCAACACTGAAGAGCAACTGGCAGATATCTTCACAAAGCCCTTGGATGAGAAAAGGTTTTGCAAGTTACGGTGTGAGCTAAATATCTTGGAATCCTCTAATGTCTTGTGATCAGGCACACATCCTAACACTTATGCATGTTGATGACTTAGATGTGCAACACACAAAGTAATGTATATCTTCAATCAATGAAGATTTACACTCTGAGTGTGAATACATTAACATGGAATTTGACTTCGGAGCGCCACGATAATTGTGCGCCGTGTCTGGGTCTAATACTTCCTATACGGTGGGTAACGCCACCACCAAATTTCTCTGTTTGAAGTGTTTCTCTCATGGCGTTACTTTTGCAAAGACTTCACATTTGGTTTGTCTTCAGTTTCAATTTATCTTCATGATTTACTACGCTATGATGATCTGATGGCATATATATATATATATATATATATATATATATATATATATATATATATACACTAGCGTTCTGTCCTCTACAGCATTCACTTATAGCTATGTCTTCAAGTTGAATCTTTTGAACTAAGTGAATGTGATCGGACCCTAATCTCCCTATGCTTCCTATCTCAAACTCTATCTGTCCAAATCATATGCATTCTATTGAAACTGTCAAATGTCTTCACTGCGTCCTAGTCAGCAGAAGACAAAGAGACAAACATTAAATCTGTTTTAAATGACTTATCTTTATTGTTGAAATCCGGAGAAGCCGGAACAACTCTCCGACATGCCTAACGGGCGTGGGAACATGGGATAATTCTAAGTATGTTGCATGCTTGCCACGTACCCCTCAGATGTGAACCGCCAGGGGCACCAGCATAATTGCGCTGTGTCTCTCACCTACTTATAAATACTTGTCCCCTGCGGTAAAGAAATCCTTCTTCCACCTCTCCACCTCCGAAAAAACCCTAGCACCACCGCTAGCTCGCGACGACACCGGTGACGAAGCGCTTAGCTGCCACGACTTCTCCAACGCCGTCCTCACGCCGACCATGGACATCGTCCTCTCCGCCGTCGCCGTAGGTGTCCTCCATCGCCAAGTTAGGGAACGGTGGGCTAAACTGCTCGGTCTCTCATTCTTCCCATCTAGCAGTTCATCGTGCGGTAATTATACCTCTATTTTTACCACCTTTTTTATCTTCATAGATTCATCCTACTTACCGAAAGTGGTTTCTGCCTACTCAATGTTAGATCTATTCTATCAGCATATCATAATGCCTAGTATATTCACTTAGATTTCCTATCTAGTTTGATTCCTCACTTGTACTTATTAACGGATTGGTACAAATCTGGAACCAACTCACCACATATAAGTGAATGTCTTGGCATCATGAGGTCAATGTCTTCAAACTGATTTATCTTCAAAATCTTCTGAGAATGCATATGACCTCTTCCCCTTCCCTCGCATCTCTAATGCTGTCACAGGTACATGTCCATGGGAGAATCCCTTGGTTCTCATAGTCTGCATTCGTTTGCAGAATACTTACAGCATCATATCGATTCTCCTAAAGCCAGTTCCTGCTTGACCAGCAAGAGTAAATCTCTGAAGCCTCTGAACGAATTGAAGCCATTCAGCTTGAAGTTCATGGCTGCAGAAAAATCAGCAAGGAAGGGTGGCAGACAGCGTCGTGGGGGAACTTCAAAGGATCTTCCTGAGGATCTGGCAGAAATGTATAAAACAGATCCTGAAGAAGATTACAATCAGCGCAAGACTCGAATCCAATGGATTCGACGCTATTGGGCCGAACAGTGGTATAAGTACAAGTTCGTCACCCAGGAGTACGCAGAGAAGTATGCTATCAAGAGTCCTTGGGGAGATATTCTCTATCGAAGCCTTCCCCCCAAGAACAAAGCTGAAGCCATTGCGCAAGAATTCTATCCTTGCATGGTCCGTGGGCCACAGCCTGAAGAAGCCGATCCATCATCATTGCTCTGGTGTCGCGACGACAATCTCTTCAAGCGCAACTTCCAGTTTGCTATGTCTTCAGCAAAGGAAAACAAGAAGTCATGGGGATTAGATTTCAATCCTGGTCCCTCTGCTCCTCGTGAGGATGGGAGACGTGAAGCTGAAGAGAATAGAATTTGCCCCTTTGCAAACCTTGATGGTCTCATCTCCTACGTCTTGGTTCATGGTGCCAGAGTGGATCATCCCAACAATGATGCTGATTCCGATGAAGCCCCTGCTCCTACTCCAAGGCCGAAGAAGCCAAAGAAGGTTAAGGTTTCATCATCAGCCGCACCTCCAAAAGCTTCTCGTGTGAAGCCATTGGCCACTGCACCTCCTAAAGCCAGTGTGCAGTCTGAAGATCAATCTCGTATCTCCAAGAAGACGGAGAAGAAAAGACAACTTGTCAGGCATACTGATCAAGCTCTGACTCCTGCTGCTATTCTGCGTGAAGAACCCATTGATCTATCAAGTGATGAAGATCTTGCGGATGATGCTCTTGAGCAGCTGATAAAGATCAAGGAAGAAGCAGAAATCTTCAGCAATTTGCCTCTCTTTAATGTGGCCATCATCCACAATTTCATTGATGAGTGGTTCGACACCCCAAACGTCAGCTTTGAAGATTTACAGCTTCCAATTGGCCTCAACGTCTCTTTCAATGGCGCCATTGCTTCTAAGCTGGCTCTCGCTCAGCGAATCGTTGAGCTCAAGAACAAGATTGATTATGAGAAGGCTCAATTCAAGAAGCATGTGTCCAAGCTAAGTGTTCAAGACGTTTGAAACTTTAAGGTCATGCTGCATGAGCTTAAAGAAGCTTTTCTGAAGAAGCGCCAAGAAGCTCAAGTCTCTCGCGAGCGCATGAAGAGTTTGGCTGATAAGTGTGTGCTTGCCTACAATGAGGCTGAGAAGCGCAAGTCACTTGGCCGTCCTGGCATTGACCCCAGGATGGCAGCAAAGAAAAACAAGAAGCTTCCTGCTGATCAGCCTGCGCCTTCAAGCCAAGAAGCTCCATGTATTATCTTCCCAAGTAGCATGACTGGCTCGAAGCCAAAGGTCACCACAACCGCTTCAGAACAGAAGAAGACGAGGCCTGCAGAGGCCGAAGCTAGAAAAAGGAAGAATACCGAAGCCTCTGATGCCGCTCCCTCCAAGAAGAAGCGCAAGACCAAGAAGAATCGGGCTGCTCCCACAGAGCCCCTTTTTGTTGAACCCATCTCAGTGATTCATCCTGCATCTGCATCCCAAGAACTTAACATGACTGTTCTTGAGCCTGCTTCCACAGAGGCTCCTGAAGCTGAAGATATTCCAGCAGCTGAACCCACCGCTGCTGAAGACATTGGTCATCATGACAATGTTGAAGATGATGAAGTTCTTCCTCAGATCGAATACAATGTGGTATCATCGCCTGTTCATACGAATAGCAAACTCATCAGCATTGGTCGTCCTCTGATGCCAATTGCACAGGATGATTCATGGGCTGATCGCCCGCAAGAACAAGTCTCCCCCAACACTCCCCAACAACAACAAGTCACAACATCCGTACAAGATGAAGAGGACGAGGGCCTGCCCACTCCATCTCCAAAAGCGTCGCCAGTACTTCAAAGGCTTCGCAAAGTACCAAGGCCTCAAGCTCATCTTCCGAGCGTTCCGGAAGGAGAAGTGCATCATCAACCTGTTGCACGTCAAGTGTTTTCAGAAGCCACTCCTGCTGTGAATGTCTCTGCGTCTGAAGCACCTACTGCTGAAGACAATCCGGCTGCATCAGCCGATGAAGAACGTCAAGAAGAACGTGTCTCTACTCCCCCCATTCCTGAAGAAATAGTTCATGAAGTGAACGTGTCAATGCCTGACCCTCCAGCTCCTCAAGTGGAGGTTGAAAATCCTGAAGCTGCCACAACCAACGCAAGTGAAGCCGATGACATTGTCATGCCTGAAGCTAATGTGGAGCTTGCAACAACCAGTGTGCTTGAAGCTAATGCGGCCACTGCACCTGAAGCTAGTGAGGCTACTCCTTCTGAAGCACCTGTTGTGCAGCCTGAAGCCTCAGTTGCGCCCACTGCTCCTATTCCGCCACCAAGGCCCTATACAATTGAGCAGGCATATAACCATGGAGAGCTAACAACTATCAGATGGCCCATTCTGGTCCCTCCGCCTAATGTCTCTAGTCCTCAATTTGACTATCATGTTGAGCATAGGCCTCAAGTCCAGAAGCCCAAGCCAAGACTGCCAAGGTTTCCAGGTACTGCAAACTCACCAGGGTCCTTCAATGCAAATGGCTTCAAGAGCCACAACACATTCTTTGATAGCTTGAAGAACCCCTACACGAAGCCAAGAATTGCATCAGATCGGTTCTGGAGTCATCAGCAGCGAAGCTATTACTCCTGTGTTCTGTATGATCAAGGGCGCATCTTCCCTCATATGCGCCTCGACACTGAAGCCATTACTGGACTCCCCTGCCTAGAAGAAGCACTTGACTGCTTTCGTGATGCTGGGCTGCTCAGTTTTGTCACAGATAAAGAACACTGGAATGAAGAACTATTGCTTCAATTCTATGCCACACTGCACATTCGCAGCTGCAACAGAGATACGAAGACTTGGGTTCTCGAGTGGATGACCGGAAACGTTCATCATGAAGCCAAAGCTATGGATATCATCGAGCTTACAGGCCTGTCCACTCCCGGAGAATTCTATGAACCTGGCTGTCAACATCATCGCAATGCCCTCGAAAGCATCTTTCATAGGCCTGAACCCAATATGAGTCAGGTGCTAAGCATGATGAAGCCTTTGCCCCGTGACGCTGAATATCCAACAGAGTTCTTTGTTGAAGACCTTGAGTATCTGCCACACACCATATATCACATCATCAGGCGGACTCTATGGCCTATCAAAGGACATTCATCAGCGGCAAAGCTTGAAGGAGCTATGAAGACTTTGGTCTTCTACATTTTCCATGGCATCAGTTTCAATGCACAAGATTTCTTCATCAGACAACTTTCTGCCTCCGGCTCTGATCTCTTTGGTCTAAAGTTTTATGCTCCATGGGTCATGTGCCTCATAAAGCAACACTCTACTGTCAACTATCAACCTTCTGCTCATAATCATGTGATTTTTCTACCTGAGGTTGATATGTTAGTTGAAGCTATATATCCTGACCCTACCAAGAAGCCTCTTTTTCTTCAGAATGCCGAGCACCAAAGCTTCACTCAACCCATTGAAGGTGTTCAAGCAGCAACACGAATCTATCCATTGGCTGGAAATACTCGTCTGCCTCATCGAGAACCTACTGAAGCCACTGAAAGCACCATTTCCCAAAGGCCTCGGAAGCATTCTCGCGTTCTCAATGATCGAGAACTTCTTGTGGCCCTTCATCAGAAACAGGATAAACATCACTTTTGGCTCAAGAGACAGATGCAAAGCCTCTTGGTGGATGTCAATCGCATTCGCAACCTTGCCACCAAGAATGCCTTTGTTGCTCACGAAACTTGCCGGCGACCATGGAAGAGTTTGACCCTGCTTAGTGCTGAAGCAGATCTTCAGGACGATGGCTTCAATGAAAGATTTCAGTTTGACTCCACTCCTCCACAGAATGCTGTCTTACGAAGAACTCCATCTCTTGAAGACTCTGAATATTCTTCCTCCGCGGCAACGGTAAATGCCAGAGTGATCAATGATGAAGATGATGCTACTTCACCACCTCCTACTACTACTGCGCGCATCGACACTGCACCAAGTTCATCTGCACCGCCACCCAACGACAACAACCCTGCTGCTTCACCTACTCATCAAGAAGACGAGTAGATGCTCTATGTCTTCAAACCTTTTTGGTCATTACTGACAAAAGGGGGAGAAGCGTATGAGTTGATAGTCTTCAAGCGGGTTCATATGGGCGGTTGCGTTATATTTTGCCTCGTGCTTACAACTCTTGCGTTTTGAAACATTTGGTTCTCTGAGTTGTAACACTTAAACTTGATGGTCGTCTGCTACTTATTTGCATTTCCATGTGCGATGATAACTTCCGCACTTAGATCATCCTGTAGACGTCCATTTTTCATTATGCATGTCATCCTATATGCTATATCATTTCATGCATGATGAATTATCTTCATAAGTTGAAGTGGATCTCCACAAGTACAACCTGCCATGTGCATTTGCATTCCAAAAGCAAAATTATTTATATGCACATCTTCAGGGGGAGCCCTTGCTACTTATGAAGACAAATTCCTATCCTCTACAATTTCACATACTTTATCCCCGTTGAAAACTTCAACCAGTTTGTCATCAATCACCAAAAAGGGGGAGATTGTAAGTGCATCTAGTGCCACCCCTAGTTGGTTTTGGAGTATTAACGACAAAGTTGGTTGAGGGACTAATGCGTTTGTGAGAATTGCAGGATAACGCAGGTAGTGTCCCTCATTGATTCGGTTTACCTACCGGAGATGACCCCTAAAAATGTATGAAGACATTGACGACAATGGTGGTATGAGAAGATATTCATATTGAAGACTATGACATGAGAAGACATTGCGTGAAGACTATGGAGCACGAAGACTGTGTGGTTTCATTGTTTCCTTTTCTTCTTTGTTGAGTCATAGGAACCACCGTACTGTTAAGTGGGGTCCAAGTGAACTAAGTCAGAGTGACTGAAGTGATGCTCAACCCAAATCCTATGTCTTCGAGCGAAGACAATGAGAGCAAATCTTATCCAGAGTTGGATGAGTCAGCTTTGCTTGTAGCCCAAGTAAAGTTGTCGTGTGTGTTTGAAATCTGACCGTTGGAACACGTGTCAGTTCCTTAGTGACCCAGGGTCATTTCGGACAAATCAGGTCGGGTTGCCTAGTGGCTATAAATAGCCCACCCCCTACACCATAAATTGGTGGCTGCTCAGAGTTAGTATACGGCTTTTGTCGTTTGAGAGCAACCCACCTCGAAGCATTTGAGAGAGAGAAATCCTTGCGAGGACAAAGCCCAAACACCCAGAGCCAAAGAGTGTTAGGCATCACTGAAGTCTTTCTGTCTGTGTGACCTAAAGACTTATTACACTTGAGGACTGTGTATCCTCCAGCCGGTTAGGCGTCTCGTTCTAAGCATCCAAGAGTTATTATGGATTGTCGGGTGAACGGAGTCTGTGAAGGTTTGGAAGTCTACCTTGAAGACTTACCAGAGTGATTGGGCGAGGACTAAGTGACCTTAGCTCAAGGGGAATAAGGTGAAGACACGGTCTTCTGAGTTGAATCTCAGCCTCCCTAAGCAGACGTACAGTTGTCAGAGCAACTAGAACTGGTCCAACAAATCATGTGTCTTCAACAAGCAACTGGTTCTATCTCTTCCCTCCGTTACCTTGAGTTTGTCTTCGTGAAGTCATTGCTTATCGTCTTATCTGATTGACTTCATTGCTTGACTACTATTGTTGATTGGCTTCATACTATCTTCCATCCTGATCCTACTACCTAGCTGCTATTAATCTTCGAACGTTAATGCTATTGCATACTTGATTATGGCGTGCTTGTTGTAGTTTATCTTCCGCTGCATATCAATTAGGTTGATTCTATTGTTTGTCTTCGAAACTTCCATGTTTTGAAGACTTTCATAAAAATTGCCTATTCACCCCCCCCCCTCTAGTCGATAACTAGCACTTTCAATTTTGCATATATATTAACCTATCCCGAGACCGAATCCCTAATTTCTAGGGATCCTCCTAGCCGCCGCCGCCTCTGTCCAGTCCCCTCTTCCTCGGGATCCTCCCATTCCCCACCGAGCCAATCACCAGCCTCATCCGCCCCGATCCAAAATTCCATCGGCCTCCTCTTTCCTCAATCCTCGACCTCCTGCGGCCAGCCCCCACGCTCGATCTCTCCCGCAGCCAGCCGACGCCTGATCCAGGATGGATCGAGGCCACGGCCTCGCGCGCCTCTGCCTCCTCTGCTGCCTTCCCGTCGTCTTCCCCGAGCAGGAGCTTATGCCCGAGCTCCTCCGCCACTAGCCGCTCCACCGGGGCCCTTGCGTCATCGAGTTCCACCAGGACCAGCTCCGAGCCTCACTCCGGCGGCCCAAGACCACCAAGTTGAGCCACAACCTCCCTGCTCTTCCTTCCCTTTCTCTATTTCTTCTCCTTCCCCCCGCTCATCTCTCTCTCTCTCTCTCTCTCTCTCTCTCTCTCTCTCTCTCTCTTTCTGTTGCCTCCAAAGGTCCGATAGGCCTCCGTCAGCTCCGTCGTGCCTCCTTGGGCTTCCTCCGCAACCACATGCCCGATCTACTCCAAGCCACGCCACCGGCCTCGTCCCGCTCTTCTCCTCCCAAGTATCTCCCTTCCTCCTCGTGCTTCTCTTTCTCACATCTCCCTCTCGTTTCTCTGGCAGGAAATCCCATGGCCGCCGACCCCCTGCCTCGCCTTGGATCTTGCTGGGTTGCCGCCTCGCTGCTGGATCCGCCATCCCCGCGCCTCCGAGCCTCCTCGCGCGCCAAGTTCGCTGTCCCCTGCTTCCCATCGCGAGCTCCAGCGCTGCTGCGCCTCTGTTTTCTGTCGAACAGAGAGCGACGCGCCTGTAGGCTCCCCGCCTCGCGCGTATGGGCCACTTCCAGCGCCAGCTAGGCCCAGCTCCGCGCGCCCCTGCACACCCCTGAGGCCTGGTGAGCAGCCCCGCCCTCTGTATGCTCCTGTTGGGCCAGCCAGTTTCGGCCCGTGTAGGTTTTTTTTCCAGATCTGCGATTTTAGCAATTATCCCAGGTTTTGCAGTTTTACAGAAAAGACCCTCATCTTCATGCATTTAATAACTCAACAACCGTGCATCATTTGTAAATAACTTATACATGTAAAATGCTTAGAATTTTGTGTAGATTAATAATTTTCCACTTTCATCCATGTTAAATATGTTTAACTTGATGTTTATTTAATTTTGCATAAATGCCATGCTAAAATGATTTATTTCATAACTAAATAACCGTAGCTCGGTTTTAAATGTTCTTTATATGTAAATGGGGTGGAAAAATGCCTAGTTTAACTTGGTGCACTTCATTTTGCAGTTTAACATCATTAAAATTGTGTTTAGGGAAGAACAGTACCAAATCTAAAATATGCACATGGGGATTTCCCGGAATTGTTGGTTGTTGTTTCCGGCCTCATTTAAACTTGCCTAAATAGTTAGTTTACTTTTGCTTCACCTCTTGCCATGTTAACCAACATTTAATATTGTTGAGTACCTAATCGGGAGTGAACTAAATAATTGATGTGGTGTTTTGCATTTTGAGCTCCACTTAATTTGTAGGGTTGTTTGTGCACTTTGCCATGACATGCCATGCCTCATTAAACCGGACATGCATCATACTTGATTGTGCATCATGCCATGCTTATGTGATGGTTGTTTACCATGTTGTTTGCTTCTTTCCGGTTTGCTTCTCTCATTAGCTTTGATTTCGTTCCGGAGTTGTGAGGATCCGTTCGACTATTCCGCTTGTCTTCTTCATGGACTCGTTCTTCTTCCTAGCGGGATTTCAGGCAAGATGACCGCTACCCTGGATCTCACTACTATAATTGCTATGCTAGTTGCTTCATTCTATCGCTTTGCTGCGCTACCTATCGCTTGCTCTTCCAGCCTTCCTATTTTGCCATGTCAGCCTCTAACCTTTTCACCCTTCCTAGCAAACCGTTGCTTGGCTATGTTACCGCTTTTGCTCAGCCCCTCTTATAGCGTTGTTAGTTGCAGGTGAAGTTGAAGATTGCTCCATGATGGACAGGATTTTGTTGGGATATCACAATATCTCTTATTTAATTAATGCATCTATATACTTGGTAAAGGGTGGAAGACTCGGCCTTATGCCTGGTGTTTTGTTCCACTCTTGCCGCCCTAGTTTCCGTCATACTGGTGTTATGTTCCCGGATTTTGCGTTCCTTACGCGGTTGGGTGATTTATGGGACCCCCTTGACAGTTCGCTATGAATAAAACTCCTCCAGCAAGGCCCAACATTGGTTTTACCATTTGCCTCACCTAGCCCTTTTTCCCTTGGGTTTCCGGAGCCCGAGGGTCATCTTTATTTTTGTCAGGACCCCGACTCAATGCCACATCGATCTAGCATGTAACACCTCATATCACTTTGCGGCCTCACGCACGGTATTCCCACGGGTGTCGCCTTACCTTTGCCCGGGACCGTTTGCGCCTTTTGGCACACGTATATGACAGTGTCGCTAGCATCCATATGATAAGGAGCCCGGGCTGACATGGCTAGTCGTAAACCCAAAGTGGCACAAACTTACAGGGACAGGCATCCATGACCCAGCATCGAACGTGTCGGTCATCAGCGAGTGAATCCAGGCTGTAGCACTGGGCTAGCAGGACTCCGGTGAACCGGGCTGTAGCAGGCTAACAGGACTCCGGTATTCATCGCGTGACATTTCCCCAAAGGGACAGACACAGGAACGAAGAAGGACACATGCCGGCCAGCCTAAGTGTTCCGGAGCAGTAGCAAGCTACCATGGCTCAGTGGAAACACTAGGAGACATTTCCCGGTAAGAGAGGCTACTAAAGATAAACAACTAGATGGTCAGATCCCACACATACCAAGCATTTCAATAACATACACACAATATGCTCGATATGTGCAATACAACATGGCATCACAAAATGACTCTACGACTCAAGTAGTTTATTCAATAGGCTCCGAGGAGCGAGATATTACAAACATGGGTCTCATGACCCAACACTCAGAGCATACAAGTCAAAGCACAAGCGGAAGCTATCATGTCTGAGTACAGACAACTATAAATGAAAAAGGCTGAGAAGCCTGACTATCTATCAGATCCTGCCGAGGGCACAAGATCGTAGCTGAGGTATCAAGCTAAATGTCGAAGTCC
The DNA here is from genome assembly GCF_018294505.1 of Triticum aestivum. Lineage (NCBI taxonomy): Eukaryota > Viridiplantae > Streptophyta > Magnoliopsida > Poales > Poaceae > Triticum > Triticum aestivum. Next base: position 577,243,268 of record NC_057795.1, read on the forward strand.
ACGTGAAACTACTAGCGAGACCGAAGTCTCTCTGCAAAAACATAAAATAGGCAAACGTGAGTACAAATGTACCCAGCAAGACTTACATCAGAACTATCTACATATGCATCATTATCAACAAAGGGATGGTGGGGTTTAACTGCAGCAAGCCAGCTTTGACCCGGTGGCTATCCTGAACTACGACTGCGAGTAACTTTTTTTGAGGTGGCGCACACGAGTCCACATATTCACCATATCAATACACCACTATGGATCCGCTCCCGTCTCCCTATGAGAACGCCATCCATAGCACTCACGCTTATCTTGCGTATTTTAGAGTATCCACTTTTACTTGTCTATGAACTGATATAAGCAACCCAGAGGTCCTTTTCCGTGGACACGGCTATTCGAATAGATTAGGTTAACCCTGCAGGGGTGTACTTCTTCACACACGCTCTCACCACTTACCGCCGTTTACACGACATGTACTCGGCAACCTTCAAGCGGAAGCCCAACGTGGGTGTCGGCCACGGCCTGCCTAAACACTCAAGTCTCTAGTCCAGGTTTATCGCCTATTCGGGTTCCATCCATGAGGAGATCCGGCCGGAGTTTCGCTCACAGCCCCAAACGATGTGTACAGGGTTCCGTGACACCAAACGGGTGCCCGGTTTACCCGGCCACGTGCCTACCGCATCACAGCCCACCCCTATGGTCAGCGCTGTCCACGGCCTCCAGCATACTACAAACACCAGAAACTACTTGCAACTACTGGACAGAGGACAAGGGTGATTAAGAAGCCGAGAGGGTCCATTGGTTTCGGGCCCAATGCGTGGTAGTAGCTGAATCATGGATCACAAACACAGAACTCAGTTCCTGAGGACGGCTGCAATGAGACAACCCACCATGTACTCCTACATGGCCTCTCACCGCTACCTTTACCAAAACGTGTTCACACACTTAGCTCACACACAGTAGGACATGTTCACACACCTCTAATTCATCCCCGATGAATCAGACCTGACTCAACTCTAAGCAGTAGCAGGCATGACAAACAAACATGAATGAGTAGGCACAACAGGGCTCAAACAACTCCTACTCATGCTAGTGGGTTTCATCTATTTACTGTGGCAATGACAGGTCATGTAAAGGATAAAGGGGTTCAGCTACCGCAGCAAGTAACAGATGAATCGATGTTGTCCTAATGCAGTAAAAGAGAGCAGGAGCGAGAGAGTGGGATTTTATCGGAATGAACAAGGGGGGTTTTGCTTGCCTGGCACTTCTGAAGATAACATTGAGTCTTCATCAGTGTCAACGATCACATCATCGGTATCACGTCTATCGAGAGGGGACAAATACCGGCAACACAGAAGGGAACACGATCAATGCAATGCACAATATGATGCATGATCATGACATGGCAAAATGAATGTGTTTTGAGCCAATGCAACTAGCAACAGATTAAATGAAGTTGGTTTGAATACAAGATTCAAATTCAAACTCCATATGTGATTATTTAAATGCCCTTTATTTGATTTGTGCTAAACAGCAGCTATAAGTTGTTCTAACATGCATGAAAATGGTACAGATGGATTCCTTGAATTTTTCTGATAATTTTTCATATATAAATTATTTAATTTGGAGTTACGGTTAATTTTCTATGAATTTTAGAAGTTTATATTCATTTTCTGGAATTTCCTATATAAAAATAAATCCAGAAAAGGAATTTACTGCGTCAGCACTACGTCAGCATGACGTAAGCGAGTCAACGGGCAGCCCAGGTCAAACTGACCAGTGGGTCCTCCGTGTCAGTGACTAACCTAACTAACTGGGTTAGTTAGCGTTTTAACTTAAACTAACCTAGATTAATTAGGCGGGCTGGTCCCGCATGTCAGTGACACAGGGGGAGGTCAAACCCCGGCCAAATGGCCCAAACAGGCCGGCGGCTCAACGCCGGCGGCAACAGGCACGGCGGAGGGCTTCGGGATCGCTCCTCCGGCCACCAAAAGCGTGGCGGAGGGCATCTACGCGTTGCCCGTGCTCGTCCGCATCGAGCAGTGCAAGCAGCAGTGGCTATGGCGGCCCGTAGCGACGGCAATGGCGACAAGTGTGGTGGCCGGAGCTCGGTGGTGCACGGGCGCAGGGCTATGGCTCGCCCTCGAGGGAACCAGGTAGCTAGGCCGCATCTAGGGGGCCCAGGGAGCACGGTGGATAGCACAGCTGGGCGTGGTAAGCTCAGCGGTGAGCAGGAGGTCGGCCATGGCGGACGGCGGCCTCGGGAGCTCGTGGGGCGGTGGCTAGAGGAAGCTAGCGAGAGGGGGAGGTGAGGGGAAAAACTCAGGGGCTCACGGTGATGTCGTAGGGAGGCTCAGCGCGCTCGGGGACGGCTCAGAGGCGACGGAACGGCGATGACGATCTCCGGTGTCCCGAGGTTGAAGACGGGTCGATGGCGACGAAGCAGAGCCCTCCGGGTTGTTTCCTTCGGCGTGGGGATGGGGTGCTCGATTTCGGAGCTGCTGGGCATGGTCATGGGACGAGGGGACGGCGGTGGTCGCGGCAGCGGCAAGCGGCGGCGACGGCTGCGCTCGGGCATAACGGAAGAGGACGAGGGAGAGAGCCAGGGGGAGAATGGGGTGTCGGAGGGGTCGGGGCAGTGCCGAGGAGTGGCTTCGAGGCGTCGCCACGCTGTCCAGGCGAGGCAGGCGGCCAGGGAGCTGCGTGGCGAGCTCGGCGTGCGCGGGCGCGCTCCTCTCTGCCTGCCTGGCGAGAGGAAGCAGGTGGCTGGCACGGGCCAGCACAGTGCTGGGCCGGCCAGTGGGCTGCCAGGTGGGCTGCGCCAGGTAAGTGGCCAGGTAAGCTGGGCTTCTCTCTTCTGTTTTTTTTTATTTACTGTTTTCTATTTTGCAGGTTTGTTTTGAATTTGGTTTTGAAACCAATTCAATTTATTTTGCTTCTGAAAATATTTTTAGGAGCTAAAAGAATTTAAACAATGCTCCACAAAATATTTCAGAATTATTGGACCTATATTTATTTAATAGTAGATATAAATCCAATTCAAATAATTATTGATTTAATTCAAATGCCCAAATTAAATGTTTCTGAGACACCAAAAATATTGGTTTGGATTTTTACCTCTTGCCAATATTTCCAGAGGATATCAGGAACATTTTCTTGGACACATTTGAGAAGATTTAATTGTTGGTTATTTTTAGAGGTTCCTGAGGCTTTGAAAATTTCCTCAATTCAAATTTCATTTGAATTTAACCATGATGCAGCAAGAGGTCTAGCCTAGTGCATTACCAGAAGCTAGGGATGTGACAACTCACCCCCACTAAACAAGAATCTCGTCTCGAGATTCAAGCGTAGGGTAAGGTGAAGGGGAAACGCAACTAGTATAATCTTCACGATCCAGGGTGCACTTCAGTTGAACGTTGATTTGAACACCATCTTTGTCTTGTCGTCTTGCTCTGAGAAATCCTGTCAACATGACAGTGGGGGGGAAAGAAGGAGACTCTAGAAGGGTCGATCTCCTCGAAGATCGAACAACTCTAGATTAACTTACGGAATGAGACATAGAACCATCTTTCGGGTTGAGACACGAGATACACATCAATAGGGGTGGAAGAAACGGATGACGAAGGTTCGCTAGGTAGACAACAATTTCATACCTAAGAAGGTGGTAAACGATTGTCAACGTAGCGAGGAGTTGAGTTGCCATGATACCATAACGATACACCTTAGGGAAGGTGACTCGTAGAGATATTCCCTTAAGTGGCAAAAAGAATTACTTTTGATTCAGAGATCATTGAAACTCTTTAAACCAGCCTAAGGCAATTCTCGAGCGATCGTTTGGAGGGGGCGGTAGAATGGCATACTCAGACTTGGATGATGTGGATTACCTTGTTGAAGACAACGCAATGGATGAATTTGCTTATCACCGGAAATGGAAGAGACCCATGGTAGAATGGCACATTGGCGGTGCAAGCTGGGAACAAAATGCAAATGATGGGAATGATTCTGGTAACTGGGGAAGAACCCAACAATAAAGAGTGAATTCACTGTTGGAGTGGTTATAGCATAACCGAAGAGACTAGGAGCAATCCCGGTTAGTGCCGATGATAACACGTAGCGCTTGTGCGTGCTCTCAAGAACTTGAGCATTTCCACATTCATCAAGATTTTACCAACATCTGTGTCAAGGATCCTGGCAACACAACTTGCTATCATGATGAATGATGATGGATGATGCAGATGCAAAGGAAGATAACATCATCTCAGATTTCACCCTTGACGGGGCCAAGGAGATAGAATCTGGATGATCGACCGAGAGACATTTAGCACTCCGCTTCTAATGTTCTCCTTGATGTGCTAGTGTATCCCATTCATTGAAATGGTTTGGTATCTAGAACATCAAGTAAAGGTCGGACTTCGGGAACACAAAGATCCATAGGGGCAACTAGGGAGTAAATCCTACGAAATCCCTATGGGGAGGTGGCCAATTCCATCAAATAAGATACTATAATAATAGGTCTACCGGATGGGTGTGTTGGCCACGACATCCACCTTACCGGTTATCGAGAGACCAATATTATAGTTCTTGGGAAATGTTCCAACCCATCATATCTGCCTAAGATTCAGATCTGGTTGGTGTCAGGATATTCCAGACTCATCGAGTCTAGGAAGAAAAATGAAAGTTTGCAACACAAATCGACGAGATGACGTTGCGAGATTCTCGGGAGACGAACTACGATAGCAAGCTCCAAAACATGAGCTGGTTCTGCTACAAACATGTGAACATGTTGTCCAAGACAAGCATGACCACAAAGTAGTCTTATAATAAAACACTACCGAATTCAGGAGGGGAACCATCATCGAGGATATCGAAGTCCTTGCATAAGGTATACTCTTAAGAAGGAACTTCTTCTCCTTGAACAATTCAATCAGTGGCTTGGTGTGCTAGGGACACATATAGATTGAAGGTTGCAAGTCTTCAAACCACAGAATTCTTCGCACGTGTGCATGACTGATTTGGAATGATTCCAAGAAAACAACATTGACTTTCTCGAATCCACGGCGGCAACTTGCATCAGATGCACATGAATTAAAGGAAGTCACTACCTTCATCCAAACATATGCTTCATGAGCTAGCATGAACAAATGCTTTCAAAAATTTCCAACACTAGCTTAATGTTCAACAAAATTATGGAGGAGATAAGGATGTTGTCAATGGGCTCAACAACAATTCATCTAGGTTTCCTTTTAAAAGGAATTCCATAGTTAAGTGAACACGGTGATAGCATTGGTCAGACCAAAGATATAATGGTGTATGCACGAGGGATCAACCACGAATAAGACAACATTACGAGCATCGTTGGTACTGATTTGATTTGACGATAGCCCACACTCAAATCAAAGGATTGATAAGACAATAGGTCCAGCAACTGATCACAGGACCAATCGATGAAGATATCATCTTTCTTCAACACACACTACACAAGAATATCCCTTTGGAACGAACTAAGTCAGACAAGCTTTTATCTTCCAACTCTCCAAGTTGTTGTCTAGCTTAACCAACTAGCTCAGGGATATCTAACACCGATTCTTGGAGAGAAGGTGGTTCACAAGAAACCAACTTGATCACGAGCTCAACACAGCGGTCGGGTGACAACCTGGTAATACTTCCGAGAAGATCTTCGGAAAATCACGAACCACCGATATATTCCTAGGCTCGAGAACAATCTTGCTTTTTGAGGCAAGACGATATGATCAATAGAGCGAAGATTTGGAATAATCCTAACTCATCGATCGAGGAGTGCACCGAGAACAAGGACTAGGTAGCATGATCAACCTTAGAATGATGATTCAAAACCAACACGCTAAGAATGAAATTATTGTCCTTTAACTACCAAGCAACAGAGTTGCTAGCAGTATTGATTTCACACATCACAATTCATTTGTCGGTATTCCGGTTGCATCAACACGAGGGCCGAGGAATGAACAGTGATGGCAAGAAGTATCACTGTACCAAGAGTTCATGGGATGGTGTGCAATTCCTATAACAATCTCGATATAAAATATGTAATACTCCAAGGTAGAGCAGAACCAAAAGCTGGATTGGCATTTGATCTGCGGAATACAACTACTTTGACCCAATCCTAGATATGGAAGAGGTACTGGAGTTTGTTTCTCCTAGTCATTCCGGAATAGAATGGCTTGACAGACCACAAGAGTCATAGGCATCGATGAACGAACGCACGCATACTCTTGACTATCAATTGATAGACGAGGGTCAGAATGCAACTAAAGAGAGACAACTCAAGGAACATATGATTTTCTGAGTTGTGGATGCATGGTTTAGCATGTCGAACGAATTCCACATGTTTCTTCCGGATAACCCATGCAGAAAAGTAGAACTGGCAGAGTCACAATATATAACGGAGAACTCATCAAGAATAATCCTGTTGTGATATTTCAGTTCAACGAGGAACTTCTGCCATAAGTAGTTCATGGTATTTGGAAGAAGAAGATACCACGGACTTCAAGGACTATCGCAAAGGTTACTAATATCCTAAAGGCACTAGCAATTACTATCAACAGGAAGTAGGTAGAGTGAATCTCGGGTTCAAGAACCCAGGAACAGAATACCTATTACTAAGTAGCATCACGGGATGCTTTCGAGAATGATGGCCAGAATCATCACACTGGGAACACAAATCCTGGCTAATTACTAGATGATCCCCTAAGACACCTAGGGTCACAATAATATCTCCAACATATATGTCAAGGTAACGAAGTACCTCAACTCACTGATTAGTGTGGTTAATCTGGCCCATGGGAACATTGAAACGGGAAGAAAGGATTTGCAATTGCATCAGACTACTTAGAAACCTGGGATGACTCGGACAGCATAACGGCTGTAAATGCTCAGAAAAGATTTGAGACATTCACAAAAATGGTGGCATAACCACTCAGAAGCACAATATCAAGGTTTCGAGATCAACAATTAACATACGGGAGTAGTAGGAACTGAACTGAGACTTAAGCCAACAATCTTATAAGTCTACGGATTAGTAACACGTGATCCTGATAGAAAGAAGAGATAGCCTAGTTCTTAATCGCCGTAGAAGAGAAGATGATGACTCAGATCAGAAGGCCATGAGGTATAAGGAGTAAAAGAGCCTTACGTTCCATCCCACAATCAATTCCCTTATATAACTAAAGAATTTCTAGACTCAACTTCGACCAGTTTGGCTTGGTAATCCTACAGGCAGTCAAGCTCTGATACCAACGCTGTCAGGACCCCGACTCAATGCCACATCGATCTAGCATGTAACACCTCATATCACTTTGCGGCCTCACGCACGGTATTCCCACGGGTGTCGCCTTACCTTTGCCCGGGACCGTTTGCGCCTTTTGGCACACGTATATGACAGTGTCGCTAGCATCCATATGATAAGGAGCCCGGGCTGACATGGCTAGTCGTAAACCCAAAGTGGCACAAACTTACAGGGACAGGCATCCATGACCCAGCATCGAACGTGTCGGTCATCAGCGAGTGAATCCAGGCTGTAGCACTGGGCTAGCAGGACTCCGGTGAACCGGGCTGTAGCGGGCTAACAGGACTCCGGTATTCATCGCGTGACATTTCCCCGAAGGGACAGACACAGGAACGAAGAAGGACACATGCCGGCCAGCCTAAGTGTTCCGGAGCAGTAGCAAGCTACCATGGCTCGGTGGAAACACTAGGAGACATTTCCCGGTAAGAGAGGCTACTAAAGATAAACAACTAGATGGTCAGATCCCACACATACCAAGCATTTCAATAACATACACACAATATGCTCGATATGTGCAAATACAACATGGCATCACAACATGACTCTACGACTCAAGTATTTATTCAATAGGCTCCGAGGAGCGAGATATTACAAACATGGGTCTCATGACCCAACACTCAGAGCATACAAGTCAAAGCACAAGCGGAAGCTATCATGTCTGAGTACAGACATCTATAAATGAAAAAGGCTGAGAAGCCTGACTATCTATCAGATCCTGCCGAGGGCACAAGATCGTAGCTGAGGTATCAAGCTAAACGTCGAAGTCCACGCGAAACTACTAGCGAGACCGAAGTCTCTCTGCAAAAACATAAAATAGGCAAACGTGAGTACAAATGTACCCAGCAAGACTTACATCAGAACTATCTACATATGCATCATTATCAACAAAGGGGATGGTGGGGTTTAACTGCAGCAAGCCAGCTTTGACTCGGTGGCTATCCTGAACTACGACTGCGAGTAACTCTTTTTGAGGTGGCGCACACGAGTCCACATATTCACCATATCAATACACCACTATGGATCCGCTCCCGTCTCCCTACGAGAACGCCATCCATAGCACTCACGCTTATCTTGCGTATTTTAGAGTATCCACTTTCACTTGTCTATGAACTGATATAAGCAACCCAGAGGTCCTTTTCCGCGGACACGGCTATTCGAATAGATTAGGTTAACCCTGCAGGGGTGTACTTCTTCACACACGCTCTCACCACTTACCGCCGTTACACGACATGTACTCGGCAACCTTCAAGCGGAAGCCCAACGTGGGTGTCGGCCACGGCCTGCCTAAACACTCAAGTCTCTAGTCCAGGTTTATCGCCTATTCGGGTTCCATCCATGAGGAGATCCGGCCGGAGTTTCGCTCACAGCCCCAAACGATGTGTACAGGGTTCCGTGACACCAAACGGGTGCCCGGTTTACCCGGCCACGTGCCTACCGCATCACAGCCCACCCCTACGGTCAGCGCTGTCCACGGCCTCCAGCATACTACAAACACCAGAAACTACTTGCAACTCCTGGACAGAGGACAAGGGTGATTAAGAAGCCGAGAGGGTCCATTGGTTTCAGGGCCCAATGCATGGTAGTAGCTGAATCATGGATCACAAACACAGAACTCAGTTCCTGAGGACGGCTGCAATGAGACAACCCACCATGTACTCCTACATGGCCTCTCACCGCTACCTTTACCAAAACGTGTTCACACACTTAGCTCACACACAGTAGGACATGTTCACACACCTCTGATTCATCCCCGATGAATCAGACCTGACTCAACTCTAAGCAGTAGCAGGCATGACAAACAAACATGAATGAGTAGGCACAACAGGGCTCAAACAACTCCTACTCATGCTAGTGGGTTTCATCTATTTACTGTGGCAATGACAGGTCATGCAAAGGATAAAGGGGTTCAGCTACCGCAGCAAGTAACAGAATGAATCGTGTTGTCCTAATGCAGTAAAAGAGAGCAGGAGCGAGAGAGTGGGATTTTATCGGAATGAACAAGGGGGTTTTGCTTGCCTGGCACTTCTGAAGATAACATTGAGTCTTCATCAGTGTCAACGATCACATCATCGGTATCACGTCTATCGAGAGGGGACAAATACCGGCAACACAGAAGGAACACAATCAATGCAATGCACAATATGATGCATGATCATGACATGGCAAAATGAATGTGTTTTGAGCTAATGCAACTAGCAACAGATTAAATGAAGTTGGTTTGAATACAAGATTCAAATTCAAACTCCATATGTGATTATTTAAATGCCCTTTAATTGATTTGTGCTAAACAGCAGCTATAAGTTGTTCTAACATGCATGAAAATGGTACAGATGGATTCCTTGAATTTTTCTGATAATTTTTCATATATAATTTATTTAATTTGGAGTTACGGTTAATTTTCTATGATTTATTGAAGTTTATACAATTTTCTGGAATTTTCCTATATAAAATAAATCCAGAAAAGGAATTTACTGCGTCAGCACTACGTCAGCATGACGTAAGCGAGTCAACGGGCAGCCCAGGTCAAACTGACCAGTGGGTCCTCCGTGTCAGTGACTAACCTAACTAACTGGGTTAGTTAGCGTTTTAACTTAAACTAACCTAGATTAATTAGGCGGGCTGGTCCCGCATGTCAGTGACACAGGGGGAGGTCAAACCCCGGTCAAATGGCCCAAACAGGCCGGCGGCTCAACGCCGGCGGCAACAGGCACGGCGGAGGGCTTCGGGATCGCTCCTCCGGCCACCAAAAGCGTGGCGGAGGGCATCTACGCGTTGCCCGTGCTCGTCCGCATCGAGCAGTGCAAGCAGCAGTGGCTATGGCGGCCCGTAGCGACGGCAATGGCGACAAGTGTGGTGGCCGGAGCTCGGTGGTGCACGGGCGCAGGGCTATGGCTCGCCCTCGAGGGAACCAGGTAGCTAGGCCGCATCTAGGGGGCCCAGGGAGCACGGTGGATAGCACAGCTGGGCGTGGTAAGCTCAGCGGTGAGCAGGAGGTCGGCCATGGCGGACGGCGGCCTCGGGAGCTCGTGGGGCGGTGGCTAGAGGAAGCTAGCGAGAGGGGGAGGTGAGGGGAAAAACTCAGGGGCTCACGGTGATGTCGTAGGGAGGCTCAGCGCGCTCGGGGACGGCTCAGAGGCGACGGAACGGCGATGACGATCTCCGGTGTCCCGAGGTTGAAGACGGGTCGATGGCGACGAAGCAGAGCCCTCCGGGTTGTTTCCTTCGGCGTGGGGATGGGGTGCTCGATTTCGGAGCTGCTGGGCATGGTCATGGGACGAGGGGACGGCGGTGGTCGCGGCAGCGGCAAGCGGCGGCGACGGCTGCGCTCGGGCATAACGGAAGAGGACGAGGGAGAGAGCCAGGGGGAGAATGGGGTGTCGGAGGGGTCGGGGCAGTGCCGAGGAGTGGCTTCGAGGCGTCGCCACGCTGTCCAGGCGAGGCAGGCGGCCAGGGAGCTGCGTGGCGAGCTCGGCGTGCGCGGGCGCGCTCCTCTCTGCCTGCCTGGCGAGAGGAAGCAGGTGGCTGGCACGGGCCAGCACAGTGCTGGGCCGGCCAGTGGGCTGCCAGGTGGGCTGCGCCAGGTAAGTGGCCAGGTAAGCTGGGCTTCTCTCTTCTGTTTTTTTTATTTACTGTTTTCTATTTTGCAGGTTTGTTTTGAATTTGGTTTTGAAACCAATTCAATTTATTTTGCTTCTGAAAATATTTTTAGGAGCTAAAAGAATTTAAACAATGCTCCACAAAATATTTCAGAATTATTGGACCTATATTTATTTAATAGTAGATATAAATCCAATTCAAATAATTATTGATTTAATTCAAATGCCCAAATTAAATGTTTCTGAGACACCAAAAATATTGGTTTGGATTTTTACCTCTTGCCAATATTTCCAGAGGATATCAGGAACATTTTCTTGGACACATTTGAGAAGATTTAATTTTTGGTTATTTTTAGAGGTTTCTGAGGCTTTGAAAATTTCCTCAATTCAAATTTCATTTGAATTTAACCATGATGCAGCAAGAGGTCTAGCCTAGTGCATTACCAGAAGCTAGGGATGTGACAATTTTAGCCCCCCCCCCAGCTAGTGCTCCTTCGAGTGTTGGTCCGAACTGAGTAGACTGCGGGGCCACCTCGGGGAAACTTGAGGGCTGGTTTTACTCGTAGGATGTCTCATACGGTGTGCCCTGAGAACGAGATATATGCAGCTCCTATCGGGATTTGTCAGCACATTGGGCGACTTTGCTGGTCTTGTTTTACCATTGTCGAAATGTCTTGTAAACCGGGATTCCGAGTCTGATTGGGTCTTCGTGGGAGAAGGTATATCCTTCGTTGATCGCGAGAGCTTATCATGGGCTAAGTTGGGACACCCCTGCAGGGTATAAACTTTCGAAAGCCGTGCCCGCGGTTATGTGGTAGATGGGAATTTCTTAATGTCCGGTTGTATATAACGTGACACTAGATCCGAATTAAAACGCATCAACCGTGTGTGTAGCCGTGATGGTCTCTTTTCAGCGGAGTCCGGGAAGTGAACACGGTTTTGGGTTGTGTTTGACGTAAGTAGGAGTTCATGATCACTTCTTGATCATTGCTAGCTTCACGACCGTTCCATCTCCTCTCTTCTCGCTCTTATTTACATATGTTAGCCACCATATATGCTTAGTCGCTGCTGCAACCTCACCAGTTTACCCCTTCCTTTCCCTTTAAGCTTTGCTAGTCTTGATACCCATGGTAATGGGATTGTTGAGTCCTCGTGGCTCACAGATTACTACAACAACAGTTGCAGGTACAGGTTCTGCGATGATCATGACGCGAGAGCGATGTTTTCTTGTTTTGGAGTTCTTCTTCTGCTTCTTCTTCGATCAGGGGATAGGTTCCAGGTCGGCAGCCTGGGCTAGCAGGGTGGATGTCGTTTGAGTTTCTGTTTGTGTTCATCCATAGTCGGATGTTGCTCCTATGTAAGATGATGTTGTATTCGTGTGGCATTGTATTTCTTTTGTATGTATCCCCATCTATTATGTAATGTTGATGTAATGATATCCACCTTGCAAAGCGTTTCAATATGCGGTTCTATCCTTGATGGGACCTTCGAGTCTCTTTAGGATAGTATCGCATATTGGGCGTGACACGAGTCTTCCCCGGCTCCGTGTCGTTCCCTTCCGAGGCCTCGCCGTCGTCCACCGCCATGGTGCTCTCAGCGCGGCCTGGTCAACATGGTCAACGAACGACATCCATCGGCCGTGGACTGTACGCGCAAAATAATGATTCCTCCACCTGACAGCTAGGACCCACCGGAAGGGCCTTTGTATTTCGCAAAAAAACGTTCCCCCCGCTAACATGTCGGACCCACCAGCTATATCTTTGCACGCAAGGAAGTGCCTCCTTATTACGCACACAAAAAATGAATACCCACCCTGCTAGATGGGACCCACCATAGTGGGAGGATGACTTGTGGGCCAACTAAGTTGATGGGGACGAAGGGCTTTGTCAACTTAGTCAATATGAACGATTCTAGCTCTAGTGACAGTACGATGTCCATCCAACGGCCATAGTGCTTCTTCAACCTCTGGTCTTCTTGCTCTAGCCGCCCAAAGCAGTGCCGGTCGTGCCGCGTGCTCCTGCCTCTCGTGGCCGGCTGTGATGCCGCGGAGGCCTCACCGCCCCCTACTACTCCCACCGCTGGCCCAGGATATCCCTCTACTCACCCACACCCCCTGTTATTCCGCGGCGATGGCAGCCTCATGCCGCAGCCGAACCAGTGAACCCTCCTACTCCTCTCCGCGCGGGCTACCACTGCTGCGTCTTCCCCGGCTCTGCGTCATCCCCTTCCTAGGCCTCGCCGTCATCCAGACCACCGCCCTGGTGCTCTCGGCGTGTCGTGGTTAACGTGGTCAATGACCGACTTCCATCGGAAGAGTATTGTACGTGGAGAGGCTGACAGCTGGGTCCAGGCAGCCGCAAGGAAGTGCCTCCTTATTACGTGCAAAATAATTATTCCTCCACCTGACAGCAGGGACCCATCGGACGGGCCACCTTATTTCGCGAAAAAAACGTTTCCCACCTGACTGCTGGGACCCACCGGACGGGCCAGCGTATTTCGCGAAAAAAAACGTTCCCCGCGCTGTCAGCTCGGACCCACCGGAAGTGCGTCCTTATTACGCACAAAAATAATGAATACTCCCCTTGCTAGCTGGAACCCACCATGGTGGGAGGCTGACTTGTGGGCCTACTAAGTTGACTGGGACGGGGGCCTTTGTCAACTTTAGTCAATATGAACGATTCTAGCTCCAGTGACCGTACGATGTCTATCCAACGGCCGTAGTGCTTCTTCAACCTCTGGTCTTCTTGCTCCAGCCGACCAAAGCAGCGACGATCGTGCCGCGTGCTCCTGCCTCCCGTGGTCGGCTGTGCTGCCGCAGAGGCCTCACCGCCCCTACTATTCCCACCACTGGCTAGGCCCTGCAGCGACGGCAGCCTCACACCGCAGCCAAACCAGTGAACCCTCGTACTCCTCTCCGTGTGGGCTTCCACTGCCGCATCTTCCCCGGCTCCCCGTTGTCCCCTTCCTAGGCCTCGCCGTCATCCACCGCCCTGGTGCTCTCGGCGCGGCGTGGTCAACGTGGTCAAGGAACGACTTCCATCGGACGTGGACTGTACGTGGAGAGGCTGACAGCTGGGTCCACGACCGCAGCAAGGAAGTGCCTCCTTATTATGCGGAAAATAATGATTCCTCCACCTGACAGCTGGGACCCACCGGACGGGCCACTGTATTTTGTGAAAAAAATGTTTTCCCCTGACTGTTGGGACCCACCAGCTACATCTTCACATGCAAGGAAGTGCGTTCAGGCAAAAAAACAAAATGATTCGCCCCCCTGACTGCTGGGACCCACCAACGACACCTTCGCACGCAAGTGCGTCCGGGCAAAAAAAAGATTCACCCCCCTGACTGCTGGGACCCACCAGCTACATCTTCGCACGCAAGGAAGTGCGTCTGGGCAAAAAAATGATTCGCCCCCTGACTGCTGGGACCCACCAGCTACATCTTCGCAGGCAAGGAAGTGCATGACAGTCGGGACCCACCTGGTCGAAGCGTACGTAGCGTTGTCATTCTGGTCACGAACATGTACGTACATACTGGTCATTGTTGAGGTGCACACGTGTCATAGTAGAGGCGCGCACATAGCATGTATACGTACGTACAATGGCGAGGGTGCAAGAAAGAAAATACGGCCACGTACGTACATACGGGCAGGGTCTCGAACGCCTACTCGCGCATACATACGGCCAGGGCTTGTGTACATGGCTGGGTCGGAACGGAGAAACAACGTTGTCGTCGTGTTCATGGGGAGGCAATGGAATGCGTCATGTTCATGGGGAGGCAATGGAATGCGTCGTGTTCATCGGGAGGCAACGGAACGCGTGGGAGCCAACCAGCTTGGACAGAACAGGCGATGGAAACGAGGCCTGGCGTACCGCACAACGGAGGAAATGGACCTCCTGCGTTCGGAACGGGGTCCTATTGATCGGGAGGGGTGTGGCGTACCGCAAAATGGAGGAAACAGACCTCCTACGGTCGAAACGGGGGTCCTGTTGATCGGGAGGGGTGTGGCGTACCGCAAAACGGACGAAACGGACTTGTGTTGGATCGCTATGGTCGAAACAGGGGTCATGTTCATTGGGAGGGGTGTGGCGTACCAAAAAACGGATGAAACGGACTTGTGTTGGAGCGCTACGGTCGAAACGGGGGTCCTGTTCATCGGGAGGGGTGTGGCGTACCGCAAAACGGGACTCCACGGGATATTGTTCATCTCCACCGTCGACCTCCTCTAGCCTCCATGGGCTACCGTCGACCTCCTCCAGCCTCCACGGGCTCTTGTTCATCCAGCCTCCACCGTGCACTACTCCACCGGCTACTGTTCGACTACCCCTCCACCGTCTACTGTTCATCCACCCCTCCATCGTCTACTGTTCATCCAGCCCTCCACACCACGGGGTCCTGTTCAACCACCCCTCCATAGCCACCCCTCCACCGTCTACTGTTCATCCAGCCCTCCACACCACGGGGTCCTGTTCATCTAGAGGCAACACCACCGCTCACTGTTCATCCAACCCCCCCCCCCCCCCCCCCCCCCGCAACACACACTGTTCATCCAATCGATTGGCTTCAGTTAGCAGGAGTAGCGAAGGAATCGCTTCATCGAGTTCAGTTAACAACCATCGATCGATCGCACAGGTTCAGTAACGCGTAGCCTGCAGTGCAATCGCTCGGGTTCAGTTAGAGCCCAATGCCTCGCTCGGGTTCAGTTAGAGCCAATGCCTCGCACGTGTACGAGAGAAACACGCATCGCTCGGCCCCCGACCTCCCACCATAACCGGCAACTCCCCGAAATTTTCCTCCCCCTCGCTTCTACCATGGTTTTTTCCGTCATGGACGGCCCAAAGAATGTCATGCAGCTGCATCTCCGGCCCGCCCAGGACGAAAAGCCCATTTTCTGTCATGATTTTTTGTCATAGAAGTAGGAGCCCACCACATCTATGATGATACCGGGTTTTGTCACAATTATCGTCATAGAAGTGTCATATGTATGACAGAAAAAAAATTCGTTCGGCCCAAAATGTCATGGATGTGTCTTTTTTTGTAGTGGCTACTGATATACATAATTATTAGATTTTCATACTTACCTGTATATCTTTCAAATACTGGTCTGTGGCTCTAGCAAGCCCATCTTGAGCGGCTCGGATGTACGCATCACCCGAGTTGAAGGCATTAAAAGCCTCTTCTTCAAAATTAGGGTCGTGGAGTGCGGCCCGTCGGCGCTGATGATTCATGGCGCTCTCCACTTCAGAATTTGTAACGAACATTCTATCTGAATCCTCTGTATGAGGGCAGTCCGGTGTCACTTCTGTGTTGGCCTCTGTCCTCGAGACCAGGTCCAGAATCCGGCTAGTAGAGGCACGGCTAGCGGGATCCCCGAACATAGTCCGGCGGATGTTCTTTCTGCTAAAACACAATGGATAGTGTCATACTTTAAGATGACGACCATGGGGCGTGTTTGAAACCATACCTCCTTGATGACGGCTCTGCCATGTTTCTATCCTTTCTTTTTGAAGACCTACCCGGCACGGGCGCCCCTTGTTGGCGAGTCGCCTTGAGTTCGGCTTGGTGCGCCGATCATCTTCCCTGAGGAGCATAAGAATTGTGCGGTGGGTAAGACGGAAGGAGTGAATCTTTCCCAGAAGATAAGTCTCTTGTTTGCTTACATGCGATACAGGGAGGAGGCCGGGATAGTCAGCAATGATGGCCACCTCTGTGCCATCGCAGCTTGCCGGGTGAAACACCCCTTCCACGAGCTCCACGAAAATATTCGGATCCTCTTCGAATCCGGGGTCAAGGGCCCGGTTACGACCCTCTGGCTGTGGTGCCGGGCTATGGAACTCCCTGGTTATTTTTCGCCATTCCTGTTATAAGTAGACAGAGTAACTATTTATGAAAACAAAGGCTCAGGGAATGAATAGAGTAGAGTAATGGATGGCAGCTCACCCAACTGGGAGGGTTGTACATGGAAAATTCATCCCGTGGCTTAATGTGGATGAACTCCTCTTTTTCCCCCTTGTATAAATCAGACAGTATTTCCACCAGAGCGGTGGTGGAGTCCGAACCCTTCCGACCGCAGCGGGTGGCGTCGTCTTCTCCATTGAAGTGCCACATGGGACGCCCTCGGTATTGGAGTGGCTGAACCCCCCGCATTATGGATATCACCATAACCTCGACTATTGATAGTCCAAACTGAGCAAGCATTCTTATCTTTCTCATCAATTGAAGGACCTCCTTGCTATCTTCCTCTTTGAGGCTCCGGGGATGCTAGTTGAGGTGTTTCTTCAGTGGAGCATTTGTAAACTCAGGAAGACCCATTTGGATTGGGTCAGGAAGGGAGACGTCCTCAATATAAAACCACTTGGAAGGCCATTCTTCGGATGCCTTCTTCAATGTGCCGGATAAGTACCCGATCCCGGCGATGCGCCATATCTCGGCTCCGCCCACTTGGAATATTGATCCCCCATGATTACGGGGGACGAGGCAAAACAACTTCTTCCATAGCTCAAAATGGGCTTCGCAACCCAGAAATAGCTCACAAAGAGCGACGTAACCTGCGATGTGCAGGATGGAGGCAGGTGTGAAGTTGTGCAGTTGGTGGCCATAGAACTCCAGAAGCCCGCAGAGGAATGGATGGATTGGAAATCTGACACCCCTTAGTAAGTAGGAAACAAGGCATACTCGCTCCCCCCTGGACGGGTTGGGAAAGTTCTCTGCTTGCTCCCCACCATCGAAAGAAGCCAATCCGTCTCGAACGGGGACTAGATATGCAGGAGGAAGAAACCCTTGGGTCAGCAACTTCATTAATCGACTGTGGGATACGGTACACTTCTCCCAATCGCCCAGCTTGGTGTTGTGAGGGCAGGAGGAAGAGCTGCGAGTGTCAGTGTCAAAACTGGCGGATCTCGGGTTGGGGGTCCCGAACTATGCGTCTAAGGCTAATGGTAACAGGAGGCGGGGGACATGATGTGTACCCAGGTTTGGGCCCTCTCGATGGAGGTAATAACCTACTTCCTGCTTGATTGATCTTGATGATATGATTATTACAAGAGTTGATCTACCACGAGATCGTAGAGGCTAAACCCTATAAGCTAGCCTATGGTATGATTGTTGTTGTCCTACGGACTAAACCCTCCGGTTTATATAGACACCGGAGGGGCTAGGGTTACACAGGGTCGGTTACAGAGAAGCAGATCTACATATCTGAATTGCCAAGCTTGCCTTCCACGCAAAGGAGAGTCCCACCTGGACACGGGACGAAGTCTTCAATCTTGTATTTTCATAGTCCAACAGTCCGGCCAAAGTATATAGTCCGGCTGACCGAGGACCCCCTAATCGAGGACTCCCTCAGTAGCCCCTAAACCAGGCTTCAATGACGATGAGTCCGACGCGTAGATTGTCTTCGGCATTGCAAGGCGGGTTCCTTCTCCGAATACTCCATAGAAGATCTTGAATGTGAGGATCGTGTCCAGCTCTGCAAAATAATTTCCACATAACACCGTAGAGAGCACAATATTCCATAAATCTAATCTGCTGACAACTTTTCATAGTGTGACATCACGCCGCGGCCTGGTTATTTACAAACCATTTTTCCAGCCTGCCACTACACGTATTGCGAGGCGGTTTTATTGGCACGTCTTATCGAAGCAGAGATCGTGTTCCCCTTATCACGGGATTATCTTCAATACGGGTGTGGGTAACCCAACCGCGCTTGTTAGTATGACTCCTCGATTTTAGGCGACTTCAAAACGGTCACGCGGGGGATGATATTCACCCCCTTTATAAAGGGACCAAGGCCTGTCCCTTTCTTCCCACGCTCGATCGTTCCCCCACCTCGAGTTCCAACACCCAAAGCTCAGGCTTAAGCGCTTCGGACCTTCACTCATGTCCGGATCCAACCTTCAAGGTCGGTGGATGGCCTCCTCTGTCACAGAGGAGGACATCAAGAAGCTCAGGAAGGCCAGGTATCTGACCGCTGAAATCCCGCACAGGCTGCCTGCTCAAGGGCAGGTCATCCCTACTCCTAAACACAATGAGAGTGTCGTATTCGTCTCCCACTTCCTCCGAGGGCTTGGCTTTAGTCCTGATCCTTTCGTAAGAGGACTCATGTTTTATTATGGGCTAGATTTCCATGATTTAGCTCTAGATGCCATCCATCACATCTCGTCGTTTATCGTCGTGTGTGAAGCCTTCCTCCGCATTGCCCCACACTTCGGCTTGTGGCTCAAGACCTTCGATGTGAAGTCGAAGATGATTGACGGGCGACACACGGAGTGCGGAGGTGCTATAATAAGCAAAGGTGCCGGGGCCCTATGGCCAAAGGGTTCCTTCCCGGAGGTGTCCGACCTATGGAAACGGGAGTGGTTTTACATCACAGCGCCCCGAGGTACAAAGTGGGCAGCCGCCCCAACCTTCCGCCCGGGCCCTCCACCTCAACTAGCGTCATGGGTCAAAGAAGGGCTGGACTGGGGGCAGTGAATGATGTGCTGACATTACAAAGCCGTATATGAGATCTTCTCAAGAGGGATGTCAGCCTCGTCAAAATAATTCAAGTAATGCTAGTCTGTTGGGTCCTGCCATGCAAACATTGACCTCTCCGGATGTGGGAGTTCAACCCAGAAGGACCGTGAACTATTCAGCACTTCTTCAGCATGATGCTCGAAGGGATGTATCGGTTATTCTTCGGATCACGAATAAAGTTTCCGGATACCACCGAGGATGTGCGCCTGAACTGCAATCGTCTGGATACCTAAGTAAGTAACTCCACGACCGAACACGCTGTTTATGTTTGTCATAACATTATTCTGAAAACTAACCTCGGCCAGGATTGGCTAAGAAACGCGGAGAGGATCAGGTGTTCGGCCCCTCTTACCGAAGGATCGCCGGACCCCGTGCTGACCAGGATGCTTGAGCGCGCACCTTATCAAGTTCCATCAGGAGAAGATGAAGGGAGGCATCGAGAATCTGAGAGCGGGCTTCATACATTATACATACAGACCGGGGGAATTGATGTCTCCAAGAAGGAGGATAATCGGGGAGGTGAATCAAAAATCCCCTCCCCCACGGGAAGAAAAGAGATATTACAGCATGATTTTTACACCCTTTGTGCAGATTTCTATGATGGAAATTTGGACCTGCAGAGCCTAAACTCGGGGTTTATTACCTTAATCCCGAAATCCTACTCGCCTGAGACTGCTAATGATTACAGGCCCATTACCCTCCTGAACTGCTGTCTGAAGTTGATAACTAAAATCCTCGCCAATCGGTTGCAGAAAGTAATTCTCCAAATCATCCATAAAAACCAATACGGTTTTCTTAAAGGGAGATCAATTTAGGACTGCCTGGCTTGGGCCTTCGAATACATCCATCCAAGGTTTTGGTTACCGAATGAGGTAATTTTACCGAGGGGGACTGATAAATGTGGTTACCACGGTTACCGAGAAATACCGACAAATACCGAGAATATTTCGAGCGAATTTTATAGTTGAATTTTGAATTCAAATAAGAAAATGAACGAATATTCAAACCAGAGACCTCTCAAAACAGGAACTAGGTTGCTACCAACATGCCATAACCAACTTTCATTGCATTAATTAGACCCTACATACCTTACTGTAAATCGAGTGTTTAAATTCAAAAATTTCAAAAAAATGGTATTTTTTGCTCGGTATGACGATTTACCGAGGGGCACGGAAATACGTGGTAACCATGGGAAATCTTGAAATTTCGACTGGTAACCAAAACCTTGCATCCATCAGTGTCAAGCTTCGGGCCGTGCTTGCTGTCTGCTCAAGTTAGACTTTGCAAAAGCTTTTGACACAATCCAGCATGAACCCATGATTGAGATCATGAGGCACATGGGCTTTGATGAGAGGTGGATTGGTTGGATCAGAAGCATTTTCTCCTCTGGCACTTCCTCCGTGTTGCTCAATGGTACCCCGGGGAAGCAATTCGCCTGTTTGTGTGGAGTGAGATAAGGAGATCCGCTCTCGCCTCTGATCTTCGTTCTCGCTGCAGACCTCTTACAAGCGGCGATCAATGAGGCCTGCAGAGATGGCCAACTACACCTGCCGATTCCATCACAGGATAACAACTACCCTGTTATTCAGTATGCCGACGACACGATCCTGATCTTCCCAGCTTGCCCGAATCAAGCTCGTGTCCTCAAGAAAATACTGCTGGACTACGCTACGTCTGTTGGCCTGAAAATCAATTTTCACAAATGAACGACTGTCCCGATCAACCTAGAGCCGGCGGAGACGAGCGACTTGGCAGAGATTTTTGCATGCGTCATTGGACAAATGCCATTCACGTATCTTGGGTTGCCTATGGGGACAACCCGTCCCACAGTTACGGATTTGTTGCCCATGGTCACCGCAGTGCAGAGAAAAATTCCAGCAGCAGTTTCCTTGCTTGATTATGGCTCCAAGCTGACTCTTCTGAACTCAGTTGTGACCTCGCTCGCGATATACGCAATGTGTTCCATCAAGTTAAACCCCAGGATCGTTGAACACCTAGACAAACTCCGAAGATCCTGTCTGTGGCTGAGGAAAACAGAGGATGGCACCAAAGGCAACTCCCTCGCAGCTTGGGACATGGTTTGCAGGCCAAAAACAAGGGAGGCTTGGGAATCATAAACCTCAAAGTTCAGAATCAGGGGTTGTTGTTGAAACAACTTCATAAATTCTACAACAAGCAAGATGTTCCATGGGTTCAGCTTGTTTGGAATTCGTACTACAACCATCAAACCCCACATGCAATGGACCCTTGTGGCTCGTTCTGGTGGAAAGATCTCATGCAGTTGTCTGATATCTACAGAGGGGTTACCAGGGTGACTGTTGGGTCGGGTGACTCGATCCTCTTCTGGAAGGATGAATGGAAAGATGGCCTGCTCCAGGACACATTCCCGAGAGCCTTTTCCTTTACCAGAGATCAAGATGTGTCAGTCCAGTCGCTGCTTTCCTCGGTGAGGTTAGGAGATGTGTTTCACCTCCCACTCTCGATGGAAGCTCGGCTTGAGGTGACCAACTTGCAGCTGGCCACGTCGGATGTGTCTCTGACTGTCAGGGATGATGCTTGGAAGTGTGTGTGGGGGGGAGTGGTTTTAAAGCCACAAAATTCTATGAGCATTGCTTCAAGGATGTGCAGGTGGATGAGGCCTTTTGCTGGATTTGGAAGACCAAATGTACCATGCAATGGAAAATGTTAGCGTGGTTGCTGCTGGCTGATCGTTTGAACACCAGAAATATGCTGAGAAGGAGGCACTATAAAATCCAGAATGATGATTATGCCTGCCTGCTCTGTCCAAACCCACCTGAAGAGGACGTTGCTCACCTCTTCTTTAACTGTCCTTTTAGTAAACGATGCTGGGACAGTATTGGGATTCAGTGGCCAGTTGGGGACTACAGGCTCGCATTGTTGCACGCTGGTAAAAACACTTGGAATGGACACATGTTCATGGAGGTGTTCACAATGGCGGCCTGGGGGATCTGGAAGGAAAGGAATGATAAACACTTCAGAGGGATCCAGCCGTCCCTCACTTCCTGGAAGAACAGATTCAAGCATGATTTTGCTATGTTGGTCCATAGGGCCAAATAGGAGCACGTTCCTTATATCATGTCCATAGTAGCTGCCTTGTAATTAGGGGGATATCACCTTCTGTAACTCTTCTTCCTGCCCCTCCTTTTCCATGTAGTGGTGATTGTGTATTAGGGTTGTAGGCTGACTTGACAGGACTCTTGGGACTGTACTAACCCTTTAACTATTTAATATAAAGTCAGTGGGGACCTCCCCCACTGTCGTTAGTTCTAAAAAAACGGGAAGAAAAGGGCCGCCTCCGAAGACTTGGAAGTGGAGGTTTCAGACGAGGGAAAAAACCTTCGCTAGGGGGCCCTGCCCCAGAGGGAGTCCACACCACACAACGCCCGCAAGGGGGCCAGCCCTCCACCGAGCTGTCAGTGAATCAAAAGTACTTTGGTAAATATATCCTACTTCATCTCTGAGAATAATAACCAAGACATATATCTCGCAGTCCGGCTCATAGCCCTTCTCAGTAGAGTTCATCTTCAGGGGATCTTCTTCCGGAGATGATGGAGAGCGAAACGCCTCCTCCTATCTCCCCGCCTCATGGGGCGGATGACCCCGATGTGTCATCACGGAGGATTTCTCCGGATCCGCCAAGGCCGAAAGGTAAGTCTTCGGCTACCCGAAGTCCGGAGTATTCCGCCCCTAAGGAGAGCCACAGAAAGAGTCCAGTGCACGACCGGACACGCTGATGGGTCTTCTAGAGCAAGCAGCTATCTCAGAGGCGC
The DNA here is from genome assembly GCF_018294505.1 of Triticum aestivum. Lineage (NCBI taxonomy): Eukaryota > Viridiplantae > Streptophyta > Magnoliopsida > Poales > Poaceae > Triticum > Triticum aestivum. The sequence goes on from NC_057795.1 coordinate 577,266,481, forward strand.
ATCGTACCTTAATGGGTATGGTGGTTGAGAAGATTTCATCCGCCAAAAGCGGTTTGAATGACGCTTTTACGAGCCTGCTCAAAGGCTTTGAGGTGCGCAAAGTAATATGTATATTGTTGGCTGTACCGCACATGCTAGGTGTGCTCTGTATAGATAGAAGCCCCAGAGACTCTGGTTGTCGTTCCGAGGCGGCAAACAGAGGATCATACTCCCAGGTAATGATCGCGTTGCTTTCATGTGTAGGCGGCTGAGGGTCCGGCAGTTGACCGGACTGCTGATTTCGCCAAACTAAGGCGACAACTTGACGTGGTGGATGCCGACATCGCACTTGTGAACAAGCGGCTTGACGAGGCACAGGGTATGTTTTTTCGAATTGTCAGCAGATATTAAGAGGAGCTCGATGCTAGTATCTATAATATGTTGTGACCGCAGATGGAGCTGCAGCCATGGAGACCCTTCGGGCGGAACTTGCCCAAGCCAAGGATCAAGCCAGGATCAGTGATAGCGGCCGCCCTAAAGGCGGCCGAGGAGTTAAGAGCCGAACAGGCTGCTCATCGCCAGAGCGAAGATAAAATAGCCAAAATGACTGTTGAGCTAAAGGATGCCGTCGACCGATATGAGCTCCTTAAGAAGGAAAACCAAGCGAAAGCGGCTGACCTAAAGAAGGCCTTTGAAGCAGCCAAGGAAACTCGCTCTGAGATCAGAGCGACAAGGGAGGAGCTTCATCAAGCTAGAGATATCACGGCTAGGAAGCCCTTTTTGTTGCGGATGAAGTTCGGAGATCCGAAGTATGCTCCTCTGGATCAGTTATGGAGTGCTGCAGACGCGTATGCGGACCTGGCAAAGAGTAGTGCTGATGCGACTGAGTTTTTCAAAGATCAGAAAGATCATGAGGTGGAAAGGTTGTTATGGTCGCAGTTCAGTTCCCTGATGCGTCTGCTGCCACTGAATGAAAAGATGGCCGCATGGGCCGAGCTCCATAGGTTGTCCGGGCTTTCTATGAGTTCTGTCATGGATCATCTTTGACCGAAGGGATCAAGGCCGGACAGTTATTTTGGTTTAGTGCAACAATTCCTTGGTGTTGTGTCGTATATCGACGCTCTGAAGAGGTCGGCGTGCATAGTGGGTGTGTGGATGGCTCTTGCCCATGTTAAAACATATTGGGCAGGGATGGAGGCCACCACTATTGCAACCCGGGGTCCGGCCGGAGGCCAGGACCCGGTCGGGCGTTATTTCAAGGAAGTCCTAGAAGGCGCCCATTTAATAGAGGCTCAGTGCTCGAAGAGTACCATGTTCGAGTGACATGTATCTGAATTGTAAAAACAATGCTATTTTGATTATAACGGTTGTGTTTATACTTTTGCCCGAAAGTATTATAGTGCCTCCTGTGCGGCCGTTTATGTATGTATATAACCTGAAAGTTTGCAGTCCTCAGCTTCAGCCCCCACGCATATAATGCGGGGGTGTTCGAAAAAGCGTGTAATCACACTTGATCCAATGTCTTGGTATGTTAAGGAGGTGATAGCGCGGCAAACCAGGCAATCGGACTATATAGCTTTAACACTTTCACTTAGCCATAGGAGTTTGCCGGCGGGGCTACTATATAGCCCCAGGTACTTCCGCGTTCATCCGAATATGGTGCATGTACGTACATGACCGGGAAACCGGTCCTTCGTTAATGCGGAGGAATCGCGAAGATTCCGCTGAGTCATCGAGTGGTTGACCAGTCTCGCGCTATATCATGATAGTCAGTTTTCGACTTTCTCTACTGAGTTGCTCGTCCAGATGAGCCAAGGCACAATCACAGTAGTTCTCCCGGTGCCACCTTAGCTGATAGAGCGGAACGTAAGGTAGCAAAACACGGGAGCCGGGCAAACCCAACTTTTGACCAAAGACATGATTCAGAGCTGATGCATATAAGGCCAAACTCGCGACGCCGAACACTCCCTAAGGTATTCGGACTTTAAAACGTATACTGGGTTGAGTAACGCCCTCGATAATGATCCCTGAATTTCCAGGTACACGCATTGATCTGGCATGGCGAAATGCCAATAATGCCAGTGTCCCTCTCGGTTGTGTTAAGTGCTCGGAGGGTGTCAAGCAACAAGAGACATTAGAAAAGGTTTACACAGGGGCTTAATCTAAAGAGAAACCTTTGAGCGGGGCCCTGCTGCACGTCTGCGCCTTTGTCTCCGTTGTGCCGTATCCTCGAAGGGTGTAGCACGATTATCATCTGTAAAGAAGAAAAAACCAGGTGATAAAAGGTCTCGTGTGATCGTGCTAAAAGGTGGTTATTCTTAATGAACCATGAAGATGCATTCTATTATTGTATTAATAGGGTCAAGCCAAACTATGGGCTTCTTTTTTTATACGGGAAACCCCTAGCACCGCCTATTGGGGTATATCCATCCACCCGAGCTCAGGTTTATCTGGGATGCTACAGCTAGCAGTGCGCCGGACACGTCTAACCGTGTTCTTGGTCTTGACTACCGATCAGTTATTCTAGTTGGGGAGGCCGTTCGGCTGCTAGAGCCGCCACGTATGCTTCCGCGTGTAGAGAGTGTTCTGTATTTCCGCTGATTGTGATGACGCCACGTGGATCGGGCATCTTGAGCTTAAGATAAGCGTAATGCGGAACTGCGTTGAAACGGGCAAAGGCCGTTCTTCCAAGTAGTGCAGGAATGGAGCAATGTCGAAGATTAGTTCTTCGCTTCGGAAGTTGTTGGGTAAGCCGAATACAACCTCTAGTGCTAGAGAGCCCGTGCAACAGGCCTCTATGCCTGGTATTACTCCTTTAAAGGTAGTACTACTTTGGCTAATTCTTGATGGGTCAATCCCCATCTTGCGGACATGTCTTGATATATCAGATTAAGACTACTGCCACCGTCCATAAGGACTCGGGTGAGATGGTATCCGTTAATTATTGGGTCGAGCACCAAAGCAGCCGATCCTCCGTGCCGGATACTAGTCGGATGATCCCTGCGATCGAAAGTGATCGGGTAGGCCGACTAAGGGCTGAACTTGGGGGCGACTGGGTCTATAGTGTATACGTCTCGGAGTGCGCGCTTGCGCCTCCTTTTTGGTATATGAGTTGCGTAAATCATGTTCACTGTTTTGACCTCTGGTGGAAATTTTTTCTGTCCTCCAGTGTTCGGCTGGCGAGGCTCATCCTCGTCTTCACTTGGTGTCTCCCCCCCCCCTTGTGTTCGGTGTTTAGTTTGCCGGCCTGTTTGAAAACCCAGCATTCTCTGTTGGTGTGCTTTGCAGGTTTTTCGGGGGTGCCATGAATCTGACATAATCTGCCTAGAATCTTGTTTAGGCTGGACGGTCCATCTCTGTTGCCTTTAAATGGCTTTTTCCGTTTACCAGGTCGAGAGCCCCTGAATTCGGCGTTGACCACCGTATTGTCTGGGTTGTCTTCATTGTTACGGCGCTTGCTTTAATTGCACTGCGGCTTCCCATTGCCATCCCTGACTTCGAATGTGCTTGGGTCACTGGTGTTGTTGCGGGCCAACCAGCTGTCCTTGCCCGCGCAAAAGCGGGTCATAAGGCTTGTTAAGGCTGCCACTGTCCTTGGTTTTTCCTACCCGAGGTGTCTGGCTAACCATTCGTCTCGGATACTGTGCTTGAAGGCCGCTAAGGCTTCAGTGTCCGGGCAATCGACGATTTGATTCTACTTAGTGAGAAATCTGTTCCAGAGCATAAGGGCTGACTCTCGGGGTTGTTGGATTATGTGACTTAGATTGTCAGCGTCCGGAGGTCGGACATAGGTCCCTTGAAAATTGGCCTGAAAGCATCCTCAAGTTCCTCCCAACTTCCAATTGAGTTTTCGGGGAGGCTTTTCAACCAATGCCGAGCTGGTCCTTTCAACTTGAGGGGCAGGTATTTAATGGCGTGGAGATCATCTCCACAAGCCATGTGGATATGAAGGATAAAGTCCTCAATCCAGACCCCAGGGTCTGTCGTTCCCTCGTATGCCTCTATATTCACGGGTTTAAATCCCTCTGGAAATTCATGTTCCAGCACCTCACCGGTGAAGCACAGGGGTGCATAGCACCCCTATATTTGGATGTGTCATGGCATGCTATTGACGGCTGTTGTGTTCGATGTTGATTCCGAGCTGGTATTCGATCGGTATGGTCATTTTGGTGGTTGTGATCCTGCGCCGGAGTCCGTTTTCTAGATCCGTAGATGGACCTGGCCACACAGTTTTTTTTGTTCAGGAGCTCACGTAAATCGTGTGCTGACTTGTTAGTGGCATCATTAGCCGCCCTGTCGCGGCCACGGGGTGGTCGGTCCAGCTGATCGGTCGTATTATTTTTCAGCGAGATGGGTCTATGGCCTCATCGTCGAATTCGGGCAGCAGCTTGCGCTTTGGGTATCTCTTTGTGTGGCGATCGTCGCCGTATTTCTCTTCAGTGTCGAGCACTTTGTTCCATCTGCGGTTGAGCATATCCTGCGCGGCCTTAAGCCTTTGCTTCTGCTTCTTCAAGCTCCTCGCGGTGGCAATAAGCCTTCTATGGAGGTTCTCTTGTTCCAAGTGTTTTTCCGGGATGATGAGTGCATCGTTGTCTGGACTGTTCTCCTCTCCGGAGACAGGTTGATGAGCTTTACCCTCGGGATCACCATCATCGGACATCGGCTCCGGACTATGTTCACCATCCCCTGACTCATCCTGCTCCATTGCTGGGTCCATGGGGTCGTCGTTTCCTTTGGAGTCGACCGGGTGTTTTTCTTTCTTGCGCTGTTATCGCTGTTTTTGCTGTGGCGAGATTTAGAGCGGAGCCTACATTATCGCTTTGGTTTCTGCTCGAGGGGATTATCCTCCATTGCATCCTTCTGTTCCTCGCCGTTGTTTTCTTTAGGTGTAGCCACCATGTATATATCGTATGATGAGGTGGCTGTCCAGCGCCTTGTGGGCGGTGGTTCCTATTCTTCTCCTGCATCGTCGTCCATACCGTTAATGTCTTCGGAGTCGAAGTCGAGCACGTCGGTTAAGTCATCGACAGTGGCTATTAAGTGGGTGGTGGGTGGGGAACGAATTTCTTCGCCGTCCGCTTCCCACTCAAGCCGGACATAGTTCGGCGAAGAGTCTCCTGATAGGGAGAGAGACCTTAATGAGTTTAGCACGTCGCCCAAGGGTGAGTGCTGAAAGATATCCGCGGAGGTAAACTCCATGATCGGTTCCAGATCAGATTCGATAGGCACAGACGTGCGCAGTTCGGAACCTATGGCCGGAGGCGAGTCCGAGGGTCCGATGACACAGATCTCTTTGGAGGTGAAGTCTGTGCCCAGCACCAGCGGCGATGAATGTGCGGACTCCGTGACAGGGTCCATCCACCCGTCCTCGGATGGCGTGATCTGCTCCAGATTGAAGGCCGGGGCAGCCACATGTGCGATATCCCGAATACCGTCCGATGGCATATCTAAGTCATGCCCGTCATGACTGTTCGGCGCTCCTGACGTGGGCTCGAATCCATCGAAGATCAAGTCTCCGCGGATGTCGGCGGTGTAGTTCAAGTTTCCAAACTTGACCTGATGGCCAAGGGCGTAGCTGTCGATCTACTCCAGACGGCCAAGCGAGTTGGCCCGTAGTACAAAGCCGCCGAATACGAAGATCTGTCCGGGGAGGAAAACCTCACCCTGGACCGCATCGTTGTTGATGATTGAAGGAGCCATCAAGCCTTATCGCGACGACACAGTGGTACTCTCAATGAAAGCACCAATGTCGGTGTTAAAACCGGCGGATCTCGGGTAGGGGGTCCCGAACTGTGCTTCTAAGGCTAATGGTAACAGGAGGCGGGGGATACGATGTTTACCCAGGTTCGAGCCCTCTCGATGGAGGTAATACCCTACTTCCTACTTGATTGATCTTGACGATATGAGTATTACAAGAGTTGATCTACAACAAGATCGTAGAGGCTAAACCCTAGAAGCTAGCCTATGGTATGATTGTTGTTGTCCTACGGACTAAACCCTCCGGTTTATATAGACACCGGAGGGGGCTAGGGTTACACAGAGTCGGTTACAGAGAAGGAGATCTACATATCCGAATTGCCAAGCTTGCCTTCCACGCAAAGGAGAGTCCCACCCGGACACGGGACGAAGTCTTCAAACTTGCATCTTCATAGTTCAATAGTCCGGCCAAAGTATATAGTCCGGCTGTCCGAGGACCCCCTAATCTAGGACTCCCTCAGCGAGCGCCAGCCATGTTGGAGTGGTTTTTTTGGGCACGCTCTGATGATTCCTCGCTTGGGGAAGATGGTATGGATTGGATCTAAAGATCCCCATCTCTTTAATAGACAATTTATTTACATGGTTAGGGTGGCAAGTGTAAAAATTCCCCGACTTCTCGCATTCACTCGACACGTGGAGGCTGAGACTATTAAGGTATAGAAGCTGATGACTGTAACGGGAAGCTGGACACTGCTCTTTACAACATGTACTTTGAAGAGTTCGGAGAAGCAACCCGCCTTGCAATATCGAAGACAATCTGCGCACTGGACTCATCGTCATTGAAGCCTGGTTTGGGGGCTACTAAGGGAATCCTGGATTAAGGGGTCCTCGAACAGCCGGACTATATGCATATGCCGTACTGTTGGGCTATGAAAATACAAGATAGAAGACTCCGTCCCGTGTCCGGATGGGACTCTCCTTTGCATGGAAGGCAAGCTTGGCGATTCGGATATGAAGATTCCTTTCTCTGTAACTGACTCTGTGTAACCCTAGCCCCCTCCGGTGTCTATATAAACCGGAGGGTTTAGTCCGTAGGACAACAACAATCATAACCATAGGCTAGCTTCTAGGGTTTAGCCTCTACAATCTTGTGGTAGATCAACTCTTGTAATACTCATATCATCAAGATCAATCAAGCAGGAAGTAGGGTATTACCTCCATCGAGGGGCCCGAACCTGGGTAAACATTGTGCCCCCGCCTCCTGTTACCATTAGCCTTAGACGCACAGTTCGGGACCCCGTACCCGAGATCCGCCTGTTTTGACACCGACAGACGTCGTCACTGCCCAAGAACCTCAGGTCCAGCTGGAGGTGGAGAAGGAGGTGGCGAAGGCACGTGCTGAGTTAGCTGGGAGACACCGCTGGATCTGGAGATGCTCAAGGCTGAGCTTGAGGACCCGACCTCTGCCCTAAAGACTGAGCTGCAGTCTGTGGAGCAGCGTGAGAGTGCAGCTCGAGAAGCCCTGATTTCCTCCGAATCTGCCCTAAATTTTGCCCGTACCAAGATATCCTCTCTTCATAAGGAAGTTGAAGGTACCGCCTCCCTCCGGGAGAAGGCTTCGAGTGAAAAGAGCTGCCGCCTGACATTGGAACGCGAGCACGGCTCGATGCTCCAAGGTCTGCGTGTCAGAGCCAACAATGCCTTGCGTGCTATTTGCGATGAGAGTGCTCCTCACCCGCACAAGAGCGACTACGCCAGCCATCTCAACTTCTTTACTAACATCATGACCCGCCTGGAAGGCCAGGCCGTGAAAGCTCGCCATCTTGTTGATGAGAGGATCCGGGGCCTCCTCGGGCGTGCACTCTCGCGCATCTTCAGCAACCTTCTGAACCTTGATTCCCACTTTGACTTCAGCACCGTGCTAGCCCCCGTGTTGGCGGCCACCCAAGACAAGCTCGCCAAGTGGGTAGATGGCCATGTGAACGCCTTGGTGAAGGAGCTGGCACCTGAGGATGACACGGCCATGCTCGCGACCAAAGAAGCTGGCGTGGGTGGTGATAACGAGGAGGATAGCAGCGACGATGCAGATAGCGCGGACGGGAGTGATGAAGAAAACGCATCCAGCTAGGCCCGCGCTTTCCTTTTGCTTCGACCTGTATGACGAAAACTTGAACGCATTCTTGTGAGAGCATTTTGAGAAGGGGGTGCCCCTTATGTTGTACGAGATTGTAAAATATTTTTGAAATGGCGCCTACAGCAGGGTTGCGGACTCCCAAGTGAGGCAGCCATTATGACTTATCTTGGGTTTTGTGGGTCTTGAGTGAGGCCTGGTGTCACGGCAGCGCCTCTTCCCTTGAGGCGAGCCTGCTGCGGGCCCACGAGTCTTTGCGCCTCTCGAGGGGCCTACCGTCCTGCCATGGAGTGCCTCGTGAGAAGCCAACTGCCAGACCGTGGCGAGGTGCGTGCGCGGGGCGGCCGCACTCTCGAGCCCCCGTGGGGAGCGATCGGCACCAGCGCGTACACCGTACCCAGCCCCCGCTCGCGAGGCGCTTGAGGGCAGGGTAGCAGTCACAAGCTCCAGAAAGAATGCAAGAACTGAAGGCAAAAGAACGACACGAAACGAGAAAACTCCCCCCATTTTTATAAACGCGCGAAAGACAACTGCTCCAAAAAGGTGGCAAGCAAGTACAAAAAGGAGGTAAAAAGCAGACGGTCGCATTCGGCGCCTAGCTAGTCTTCAGTCTTCGGTCTTCAGTCTTCTCACTAGCGCAGAGCTAAGTGCTTCCACTGGCTGGGCATAGTCATTGGGGACAGTGTTGACGGCCAGTGCGGAGCATGGTGCTTCCACTAGGACATGGGTGGGAGCCCCCGTGAGGCCCCAGGGCGGCACTCAGGAGACTACGGGGGGTGTACAACCCCACTCATTATTACGTGAGAGTGTCATGAGAGGAGACCTTCACAGGCCGGAGCCTTGCTTCATGTCGCCGGACGAGGACCCCCGCCGTGCGCCGCCCCCGACCACCGTTGGGGAGACCGGAAACCAAGACAAGACCAAGGGGCAAGGGGGACACTGGCGTCCTCGGCGACCGTAGGCCCCTCGCCGAGGAGAAGGGCTCGCCGACGCCTTCCCCGACAAGGAACCTACCTCCAGGTAGGACCATGCTCCGTGCAGCGCGAGAAGGGCCCTGTCGCTGGGCTTCCCCCATGCTACTCCTAGCGTCCTTCGTGCTCCTGTGGGGGGTCCGCCGTCCTGAGAGTCCTGGTGGCTGTTGCGTCCTGGTTCACCTGCGATCCATGGTCAGTGTAAGCGTGCCCCTGCGGCGTTAGCTGTACCCAGAGGCTGCCTCCGTTGGAGACGTCGGCAGGGCTTGGTGGTGGTTCAAGGAGAGCTCGGCCTCGTGTATGTCCAGCGCCCAGCCTGGCGTGGGGGATCGGCTGGGGGCCTCTCCCAACGCGTGCCTTGGATCCATCGCGACGGGGACGTAGGCCTTGGGGTTGTCCGCACCAGGAGCGCCGCCCGGCTGCCTCATGTTCCCGCCTTCTTCAGTCGCCCTCTGGTCCCACCGACCAGGGGCCGATACTCCAGTGCGCCCCCCTGTGATGTTGCCTGGAGCAGCCCCGCACCGAGATGGCACGTTCGGAGTGGCGCAGGCTACTCCGCGGGGCTGGTCGGCATCGAGAGGCTCCCCAGGGGCCCTGGGAGGGGACGCGCGGTTGTGTCGGGATGAACACGCGCCCCCACCACCGCTTGCGATGTGGGTAGTGTGCAGAACGACGCCGCCCTCCTGCATGCCGCATCCAACAGCTCGGCGACCCGTTCCAGCAGGGCATCTCGGCCGTTTTCCAACAGCCTGCACCGCAAGAGCTCTCGGGCCACGATGACCGCTGCCCGCATGTTTGCTTGTTCCCTGCGCGAGTATGGAGCAGTTGCTGCAGCGTAGTTCGCAGATGGCGCGGCGACGCAGCTGCGGCGCGGCACCAATGGAGAAGGTTGCGTTGTGCACCCCCCGCGACTGGTCGCCCCTGGCGGAACATGGGTTGTGAGAAGAGCGGAGTGGAGGTCATCCTCGTCTGCGGGCGCTGCCGAGGAGGCCTGGATGACCCAGTGCTCGACGTGCACTGCCATGTCGTTGGTAGAGCGGCGGAGGACTGGTCTAGGAAAGAGAAGATCCGACACACCCCTACCTGGCGCGCCAAATGTTGGATTTAGGGATCCGCAAACCCTTGAGAGGTTCGAACTCTGGGGTGCGTGCGGAGGTCTCAACCTGCCCAGTCCGCCTACTCGCGATCCTCCTAAGCCTAGCGCGTCGAGCTCAAAGAGACACAAAGACATAGCAGTTTATACTGGTTCGGGCCACCGTTATGGTGTAATGCCCTAATCTAGTGTGGTGTGGTGGATTGCCTTGTAGGCTGCGGATGAACTAGTACAATGGATGAACTAGCCTCAGGAGGTGAGGTGTTCTTATGCTGGTGTGGTGGTCAAGTGAGAATGGATCCAATCCTCTCCCTTGGTGGTGGCTAAGTCCTATTTATAGTGGCCTTGGTCCTCTTCCCAAATATGAGCGGGAAGGGATCCTACAACGGCCGGATTTGAAAGGGGACAAGTAGTACAATCTATCCTGACAAAAGTAGTCTTCGCCTGCGAAAAGCCTCTGGTCGTGACGCGGTGGTGGGCTCGTCGATGACCTCCGTCCTGCCGTCCTGGCGGTCTTGGTCTCATTGCACTGAAATGGAAACCTTTGGCTGATTCCTCAGGACTTCGCGCCTGTGGCTTGCCTCCCTTGCACCGAAGAGGAAACCTGCGCTCTATGCCCGCCTGGCCTTGGTCGTCACAGCTCACGTCAGCTGAGCCTCATGAGGTACTTGCATAGAACTCTCCGCCCCTCAGGAGCCAGCCTGAGGAGGTGATTCCTTCGAGGGTCTTGGCGTCGTCCACCTCGCGAGGGTCTTGTGGTGTTGGTGTTGAAGCTGGGTCGTACCAGGCCATCGATGGAGCCATGTGGTGGGCCGCAAGCAGGCAGGGCTGGATACTCTCAAATCCAGGACGCTGACAATGGGAAATTGCCTGGACATTTGGTCTTACATCAGTGAAGTCTTTCTTCCCATCTTCTGTTGTCACATTTACCGCACCTTGTCGACACATCGTTGAGTTCATTTACATGGGTTCCTGCTATGTTGTGAATACCTGCATTGCAGTTACTAAATTTTTGCTCGCAGAACTGATCAACAGTGTCACCAATTTTGCATTGGATTATGGTAAAATTCACGCAGCCTTGCTGGCTAATTTGGTTGCTATCAGATTGTTCGGTGTTGCCACAATCAACGAGTTCATACATGTTCTCGTAGATAACCTATATTAGTGCATCATCCGAATGTTACAACTGCAATGGGATCCAGGTGATTGCTCTATTTCAGTTTGGCGATATGAAAATCTTGAAGTTACAGATGATGTCGGCCCTGGGCATGGTATTGCTACGTTTTCGGTGACATGGGATTCGGGAGGTTCGACACAGTTTGGTTTGAGGACACAACTAAAGGTTGGGTCCAAGATGTTTTGCAAATTCCATGGGATCCCGGAGGCGATACAACATGGACTTGGGGACAAGTCGAATCTTATGGGGGAGGGATTGTCGGCGACCTGGGCCTTGCTCGGCCTCAGGCACTACCCAGCACACGAAGGAGCCATACTACATATACAGGGGGAGGCCTCCACGAGCAACTTGGCTTGGACCGGACGGCCGATAGGCTAGCTTATCTTATTCCTCCTTCTACTCTAATTCCCCTTCCCTCCTCCTTCAATCCCTCATGTAATCTAAGATTGTAATCAAATCCATGGTGATTGAGTGAATCAACTAGTTGGATCCTCACAAGATCGAATATGCCTCGTCAGCGTCAAAGCAACATTGTATTGTTCGCCGACCATCTACCGAAGCACATGCACTGATGCACGTACGTAGCTAGAGATGTTGCGCTTTTCCTTGTGAGCTCCAGCAAACAGGCGCATGCGTGCATGCATGCGCATGCTCGCCTAGCTAGCTGTAACAGTAATCCAAGCCGAGATAGAGAGAGTCTGAGACACTCTCAGAGTGTACAGTACAGTGGCCAACCTATCAGCTGCAGCCTGCAGGTCTGGCACTCCCAGTGTTGTATACTGTACTAAGGGCGTGTTTGGTTACATTGCCGACTCAGCCCGTCCCGGCGAGCCTGGCTCTATTGAGCCGGTTTGAGGGGATGCAGACCAATAAACCCAAGATGCACATTGTTTGGTTGCCTGCATGCCCCTACTTGCATGAGACAACCATTTTTGACCCAGCGTTTGGTTGCCTGCATTGCATTAGGTGCACATATGACATGGTGTTTGGTTGCAACCTGCATAAGGTGTTGTCACCACTTCTAACTAGTGGTGACCTTACCACACACAATATGAACATAGTGCTAGCTAGTTAAACAAATGTCAGTTCATCCTAACTACAATCAAATGACTGTTCAAATTATTAAGAGCCACTGGCTAAATAGGGGATAGTTCATCGGTGTTGCTGCTTCATCTTCCTCTTCTGCTTCTGCTGCTACTGCTACTTCTTCCTCTTCTTCTGTGCTTTTGCTGCTGCTGCTTCTTCTTCCTCTTCTTCAAATCCTGCACTGACCTCTATTAAGCCACATTGCCTCTGCCCACTCCAACCTTTTGTTCTTCCAAGCTTCATTGTCAAATGCCTCCACACCATGGCCAGAGCTAACAACATCGTCAGGCTCGACCTCTTCCTCCTCAGGCACGTGTTCATCAAAGCCCCACTAGAGGATCCAGTTATGCAGAATGCAACACGCAAGAACTAGCTTAACTTGAGTGGAGTATGGGTGGAATGGCTTCTGATCCAGGATCTTAAACCTATTCTTCAGAGCTCCAAATGCCCTCTCAACAGTTACTCTAAGGCTGGAGTGTCTGAGATTAAACAGCTCCTGTGCAGTCCTAGGAAAGTTCCTACCAGAGAACTCGTTGAGATGGTACCTTGTTTTCCTGAAGGGTGGAAGAATACCCGGCTGACATGCATAGCCAGCATTTCCAAGGTAGAACTTGCCGTCGGGGATGTTGATCCCATCAGGTCGACTCATGCTGTCAGTAAGAATGTTTGCATCATGCGCTGACCCCTCCCAGCCATCCAGCACATATGTGAACTTCAGATCAAAGTCAACAACAGCAAGCACATTCTGGCTTGTGTAGTGCTTCCTCCCCCTGTATGCTGCAGACTGTGACCTAGGAACTCTGGCAGTGACATGAGTACCATCTATTGCCCCAATGCAGTCCTAAAAATGGCATCACAAGCCTGTGTTAGTGCTCAACTTGAACAATACAAGCATATCAAGCCATGAAAAGTGTATATTGTCAATGCCCACCTTGAAGTATGAATACCATCTTGGGCTTCCGCGAATCTTGGATGGAGTCTGACCAGATGGTCTCCTGATCATCTCTCCTCTAAGCTCCCCAATAGCAAAAAGAACTTGCTTGAAGTACCTAGAGATGGTCTCCATTGATCTCCTGAACGTGTTGTGAATGACCCTGAACCTCTGGTTATGGCCAACAACATGGAGGAACATGGCCATTTGCTCTTCGACACTAGTGTTGATGCTATCTTGTAACAGCCCCCTACTCCTGAAGGTCTCAACAAGCCTGGCAAATGGTACTCTTTTCATTCTAAGCATCCATAGAGTCTCGACGTCATTGCAGTTGTAGATGTAGTTCAGGTTTTGGATCCTCTCCTGTTCCCGAGGAAACAATGGACCATAGCAAATCAAAGGTCTCCCAGCACGACGAACAGCTCTCTGGTGCATGAACATGACCCATGCCTGAATCACACTAATCAGTGTTGCTGCCTGGATTATCAGCCTCATCCGTGCGTCCATAACCTAGTCGACATTGACGGTTCCTTCAGTGGGAAATCGATCCTACACCTAGCTTAACGGCCTAACCACTGAGTTAACAAAGGGGGAGGGGGTGATGCTTACCGGCATCGGAGATGAGGACGGCGTAGGGGGAGCCATGGCACAGACTATGTCGACTAGATAGTGGCCAACAGCAAGGGGAGCACTAGATCTGCTGCAAACGTCGCCGCCACCGCTGCCTATAGCGCAGATCTGAAATCGCAGCCACCGCCGGTGGTGAGGCAGTAGCGAAGAAAGGGGGGCAGTGGCTATGGGTGAGCGAGTGAAAGGGGGGTGGGGCTAATTTGGCGTCGGGACGGCGCGCCAGATTTCCATCTCCCGCCATCCCCCCTCACCCGCGCCTCGCTCCCGCCCATGTGACCTCGCGCCACACTCAGCCTGGCTCGCGAGAAACTGCCGATCCCAGGGTTTCCAGCAAGCCAGGCTCTGAGCTGCTTTGAGAAACGTGCGATACAGACCCAATAGAAAAATCAGGCAACCAAATGGGCCTCTACCTTCCCACGCGGGCCTGGTTGGGCTCGGTGTGGGCAACCAAACATGCCCTAAGCATCTATATTGAGGTCTGGCCAACGGAGTGGACCGACCACGGCCAGGGCAAGGAACATCGCCTGACTGACAAGCATGACATACACTATTCTTCTCGGTTTATGCCACTTGTTGCAGAAATCACTGTGTGCGTGCACCTTTTCCTTTGGACACACAAAAGACGATCGCTATCCTCTGTTTGATTCGCCACTACTGAAATGAATCGATATCGCACGCCCGATTAGTAAAGCCAACTGAGCCGTGGATCAATGTCCAAACACAAACAAGTAGCCCACCATGTGCAGTAAACTGGGTCAAATGCTACATACTGTTCGGATTTGTGAAACTATTTCATCTTGCTAAGGGCTACTATAGTAAGTACTCCGTACTACTCTCTCCATTTCAAAATAGATGACTCAACTTTGTACTAACTTTAATACATGGTTAGTCGCTTGGTATCTATAGCTGCATCCTTTGTTCAAACTTAAAAGTCGAGAAAGTGAAAGACCAAAAACAAGAGCAAGAGGCCAGAGCCGTGGTCCCAAATGTTCCAGTGTCTATTTAACTACTCCTATGTGTTCAACCATGGGCATAGCTACGATTACAAAAAAAAGAAGTGGAATTGACTATACTTTTTTTAGCATGATAAGAACCAGAAGGAGCTGCACGGAGCAACATGAAAAGCAGCTCTGAGTATTGTCCCTTTGAGACAATTACTTCGCTGCCAAACCAAATAGTGCTCTTTAGAAGCATAATCTGTGCTTGAAACTCCTTCGCTAAGTTTTAGGGGTTCGGTTAGCTCCATGTTTGTTTTAATTCCTTAGATTTGAGGAGGATTTTGGGAGTTAAAATTTAGGGGTTCTATTAGAGATGCTCTTAAACAAGTAGTGTGCATTTTCTTTCTTTTTCTTCCCTAACAATCAATTCAACTATTCAAGGGATCATAGCTAGGGTGTGTCGTTGCCAAGCCTGGCTGCTCTCTCTCTCTCTCTCTCTCTCTGAGCTCGCTCGGACAAAGATGAAAGAAAGAGCACACTGGAATTTTTGGCGCACAAACGCCCCGCCGCACTAACGGCGCCTCGGCCGCACGAACGGCCTTACTTTACTTGGCACATACCCCCGGCTCGGATCATACCGTCACCATTGCTCGGCAACACACCGGCGCAACGATCATTACAAAGGAGAGGGGTTTGATACCCTGTGCTCACACACAACCCGGCCACAACTCCACACACGCACTAACTGCCTGAACTTCCGGCCACTACTGTGATGCTTATCCTCTAATGGCTGAGCCCACTTACAACTCTCTATGTGTAATGCTAGCTAACAAACCTCATCCAGCTAACTAACTAAATATGGCCCGGCTTTGTAGCCCTCGGGAGCAGAGTGCCCATGCATGCACCAACATGCGCAAACGGACTCACCCGACGTGACATAGACGCACACAAAACATCTAGACGTGGTTTACTCCTAACATATTCTCCCTAAACCACCACATGGCTTGTCGTGGCCATCGCCGGAGTTGTTGCTGCTCCCGTCGTCGTCGTCACGGCCGTGACCCAGCCCGCAGACCCGACCCGGCGCATCGACGCCGGTCGCACCGCCACAGACCCGACCTGGCGCACTGGGGCCGGCCGCACCGTGCTCCGTCACGACCCCGGCGACATACGCCGAGCTCCTTCTCCGCCGGCGACACACGTCTGGCGTCCCTCTGCGCCCGCACGTCCCGTGCGCATCCGACGAGCCCGACCCCACCAGTGCGTCCCGCACGCCCCGCACGCACCCGACGCGCCCGACGAGCCCGACCGCACCAGACGCTCACCGCGTGCCACCTCTGCGTCGGCCATGGCAGCCGCCAGCTACAAACGCCGGAAGGATGTAGTCAAACTCGAGCACGGACTCGAGCACAACGGCGACATATGCCTCCTCCCAACATCAACCGCACACTCGTACGCGTGCTCGCGGTCCCGACGCATCCGATGCGTCCAGTGTGCACCCATAACACGCACCGGTCGCGCCCGGCTCACCGCCACGGCTTATTGCCCTGCACTGCTGCGGCCTCAACTGCAGCGCAGCACCTCCATGCCGCCATGTCGCTGTGTGTCGTTGAAGCTGCCACCACATAGGTCCTCCACGGCCTCCTCGCCATGCCGCCGCAGCCACCGCGGCCTCCTCGCCGCGCCGCACACCTCCATAGACCGACACACGGCCCGGAGCATCGCGCAGCCGCCGGCGAACTCTGCCACCGTCGGCACTCCTCCGGCAAGGAGAAACGCGCCCAAGATGAACCAACTCATGATACCAATTGTCGTTGCCAAGCCTGGCTGCTCTCTCTCTCAGCTTGCTCGGACGAAGGTGGAAGAAGGAGCACACTGGAATTTTTGGCGCACAAACACCCCGCCGCACGAACGGTGCCTCGGCCGCACGAACGGCCTTACTTTACTGAGCACATACCCCCGGCTCGGCTCATACCATCATCTTTGCTCGGCAACACACTACTAGGGAAAATCCTATACACAGAATCTTAGCAGCAGCGCGGCTCAAAAAAGAGCGCTGCTGCTAATTAGCAGTAGCGCGGGTATGTAAAACCCGCTACTGACAAGAGTTTAGTAGTAGCGCGCTTGGTGTTACCCGCGCTGCTACAAATATCGACCGACAGTGCCCCCCAAACTCCATTTAGTAGCAGCGCGGTTCGCGAGCCGTGCTACTGCTATGGATGTAGTAGTAGCGCGCTTTTTCTGAGGTCGCTGCTGCTAATTTTCAAATGGGACACACTTTTTGTCCCGGTTAGCAGTAGCGCTTCTGCCGAAAGCGCGCTGCTGCTACTTTCTTATCAGCAGTGCATTTTACGTCCCGCGCCACTGCTAATCCGCACCAACCCACCCCCTTTTCCCCACCCGTCCCCTCCCTCCCCCTCCTCTCTTCCCTTTCCCCTACCTCCCACTCTCACTCTTCTTCCTCAACACTTCTCCCCCATTACTCTCCCTCTTCTACCTACCTTTCTCTCTCTTCATTACTCCTACCTAACTACACCATCTCCATTAATGCATCTCCTTTCTCTTTTTCCTTCCCCCTCCACTAGTTGAAGTTGTCTCCTCCCAAATTAGGTAGTTAGGTAGATGTAGCATTTAATTAAGTGACATATTTTCCCCCTAACTAGATCTATCTTTGTCAAGAAGAGCTTTGGACACTTTTGATCTCCCTACATCATCATCTCATCACCGTGTGCTCGATCCCGAGATAGAGGTGATGAAAATTTCATGCTTTTGCAAAATGGAAATATGTTTATGTGTGTGTGATATGTTTGTGGAAATTGTGTGTGTGGCATGAGTTGACGCCAAATTGTGCTTTTGAGTTGCCTATGTTTTGCCGAAATGTTGATTTATTTCCGTTTCGGCGAATTCCGGGCAAACTCTAGATCCATATATGTCCTATTTTTAGGGAAGGTCATGCCGAATTTTTGTATGACTTTGATGCATGCACGCATTTTTATAATCAATTTGTTTTATTATTACCGTGCAGACGTTCATGATGGTCAATGGAACGATGGTGAACAGGTGGTTGCGGTCGGCGGTGCAGGACATGAAAGAAAATAACCTGACAGAGGTTTTATGTCCGTGTCGAAAATGCAATGGAATAGTTTGGCTCGACCCCTATGACGATGGTCGTGTCGAAGCGCACCTGCTCATGACTGGTTTCATGGATGGCTATACTCGGTGGATAGCTGAAGATGAGGATGACGATGTTGAGGATGTCGACGGGGCAGGCAATGATGACACGGGGCAAGACGAAGAGACGATCGATAATGGCGGCGGGGAAGAGGCCGGACATGGCGGCAGAGAAGGGGCGGGCATGGCGGAGGAGAAGGGGCCGGACATGGCAGCGGAGAGAACGACATGGACTCCACGCAACAGAGTTCGTCAGTACTAAGTTCAATCGTGCGGGGCCCTCATGTTCAAGCATTTCTTCGCAAGGAGGCCAGTACTGAGAGAGCTGCTTCTAGAGAGGAGGCTAAGCTGGAGCAACTGGTGGTAGATTCGAACACTCCATTGTATGATGGTTGCAATCCTGAGGTGACCCGCTTGAGTTTCACGCTCCAACTCCTGAAGATGAAGGCTAAAAACAAATGGACCGACACTAGCCTCGATGAGCATCTCAAGTACCTAAAGGATGTTCTTCCCGCGGGTAATCTATGTCCTACTAGTGTTGATGAGGCCAAGAAGATCGTGTGCCCTCTTGATCTGCCACATGTTAGATACCATGCATGCATCAACGATTGCATAATTTATCGGAAGGAGCACGCGGAAAAAACAAGCAGTCCGGTGTGCAATGCTTCTCAATACAAGAAGGCCGGGAAGAAATATCCCCAGAAAGTTGTATGGTACTTACCGATCACTCCCCGTCTCCAGAGGTATTTTGTAGATCCCAAGGAAGCAAAGCTAATGCGCTGGCACGCGGAGAGGAAGAAGCCCGACGATGGAGATGATCCGAAGCTGAGACACATGAAGGATGGAAGCCAGTGGAGAGCGTTGAACAGCTTCTATCGGTATTTTGAATGTGATTCAAGGAACATCGTGCTCGGCTCGTGTACCGATGGCATGAATCCGTTTGGCAACCAGAACACCAACCATAGCACATGGCTCGTGTTTGTATGGATGTACAACCTCCCCCCTGGTTGTGCATGAAATCGAAGTATATTCACATGAGCATGCTTATTCAAGGGCCGAAACAACCAGGAAATAATATTAATTTGTATCTAGGGCTACTTCAAGAGGAGTTAGACACGTTATGGAAAACACCGGCCAAGACATGGGACGCCAGCAAAGGCGAGTATTTCAACATGAGAGCCGCGCTGATCACGACAGTGCAGGACTATCTCGGTTACGGATATGTGGCAGGCCAGGTGTGCCATGGATATTGCGGATGCACGCGGTGCATGGATGATATGATGTCTCAGCAGCTAACGTCAAGGAAAGATGGCGGGTCTGGGAAAATCGTGTACATGGGGCACCGAAGATGGCTTGAACTGGACGACCCGTGGAGAAACCGTGGAGATCTATTCAATGGTCACGCTGAGCATCGAGGACCTCCATGTAAGCATGGCCCCTCGCCCAACCTCGTAACCTATCAGGCATATGATATCAACGGATACACGTTATACACGGAGGACAAAGATATGGACAGTGATGATCAGAACTCAGGGGTGACGATGGAATGCATGACCGGCAGCGACAACGGCGCAACTGAACGATTTTATGGAAGGGTCGAGGAGATCTGGGAGCTTGACTACTCTGGACTGCACAACACGACGATGTTCCGTGTCAGATGGGCTAAGAATGTCAAAAGAGAAAGCCAGATTTTCACTACCATGACTATACCCGACGCCAAGAGCGCTACCGTGAACGCTATCGCCAAAAACGAGCCATGGGTACATGCTAAGCACGTGACACAATGCTTCTTCATAACCGACCCGCGCAATCCCAGCCGTGTTGTCGTGAGGAGAGGCAAAAGGAATATCATTGGAATGGATGGAGTCGCCAACGAGGAAGACTATGATCAGTACGGCAACCCAATGAGGGAAGATGACGATGATGATGAAGTATACGTCAAAAGAAGAATCAATACTACATTACCTAAGAAAAATCGTACTCCATGGAAAAGGCAAAGTCACAATGAGGGGCTCAATTATTCTTCGACGAACAAGAAGGGAAAGAAGCTGACTCAAAAACGAAAACGTCAGCGCTGAGGAACCGTATGTTATCGGTCAAATGATGTAATATATATATATATATGTTCCTATTTTGTATACACACTTAGCCATTATTGTGCATGGGTCCAATGATGTAATATATATGTTCATATTTTGCATACATATTTAACCGTCAAATGATGCAATATATATCGCCCTCCCTTCGTTCACTGCTCTCGGGAAATAAAAGTGGGAGAAAAGAAAGGAAAAGAAAAAAGGAAAAGAAAAAGGAAAACTGGCAGTAGTAGTAGCGCATTTCGTATAAACCGCTACAGCTACTGAAGTAGTAGTAGAGCATTTCGTATAAACCGCTACAGCTACTGAGGGTAGTAGCAGCGCGTTTTGTCCAAACGCGCTGGTGCTATGTCCACTTAACCCAAAATTCCCACTATCTCTGCTTCATCCCGCCTTTTCCCCCCAAATCCCCACTCTCTCTTCCCCCGTCGCTCGCCCCCGACCCCAGCGCCGGCGCTCGCCCCTGACCCTGGCGCTCGCCCCCGACCCGGCCCTCGCCCCCGACCCCGGCGCTCGCCCCTGACCCGGCCCTCG